>NW_028251111.1:0-228147 GCF_964263255.1 Lissotriton vulgaris | reverse complement strand
CTGCGCACTTCAACTGAACTTCTTGGGAAGCGGTCGCACAATTCCTGTCGGCGCTTTATTCTTTGTGTTTGGCGGTCCGTGAGTATATTTTCCGACTCGTGGAACTTCGGCAGAATTCACCCAGGCTGTGGTGAGTTCATTTGAAATAATTTTTCTGGAGAATTAAAAACTTGGAACATACGGTTTGGTGAAGGAGTCTATCTTTCATTTACCTCCCATGCTTGCTGACTGAGTCCAGAGTAGTAAGACGTTTTCAGCGGTAGTTCCTCCATGTTGTCCTGTTGAACCTGCAAGAAAGAAAAGGAGGATTGTCACACTACGATATTACAGTGAGAAAATTAGAGAGACTAAAAGACAGTATTATTTTTTAAAGGAATTTCAGTATGAGAGTAATGTTAAATTTCCATTAGCATTTCATTTTGCAAGAGAGACTCTAAGCATTCTTTTAAAAAGAAAGACTCAAAACGAGAACAGAAGCTACCTGCAAGTAGGAGTATTATATATATATAAATATATATATATATATATATATATATATATATATGTATATATATATATATATATATATATATATATATATATATATATATATATATATATATATATATATATATATATATATATATATATATATATATATATATATATATATATATATATATATATATATATATATATATATATATATATATATATATATATATATATGCGGTATGTGTCGTCCTCAGCTTGTTAAAGCTCAGCTACTTGCAGCCAAAGGAAGATGCGAGACCCGATTTCTTAGGTGTTGTTAATTATTTAATTTGAACCCAAACACCAGTTTGCCACTGAAAAAACCATAGGTTATAGACCATATATAGTTAGGAATTAGCATTTACAAGACCTTATTTTACTCACACAAAACCATTGAAATTTCATATATAGTTAGTTCCACTAACTATATATCGCGCACCCGCAATCCACTGCTGATCATGTCACATATTACATCATTCATGACATGGTCAGTGACATCACTGATGATATCACTGATGACATCACTGATGACAACATCCAGTGACTGTATGTTTCTGTAAAGTTAAAATATGTCTTACATATTGAAGAATGAGTGGATGTATAAGTGTCTGGATGAAGGATTTAGTAGGTGCATGACTGACTGTATGAGAGAGTGATTAAATGTGTCTCACTGAGTGCATGGGTTAGTGACTAAACTGTCTTAATTTGTGCATCATTATGTCTGTTGTTCTGTAAACTGCTGCATGTGTTGATCAGTAGCTATATGAGTAACTATATGGGTTATTGATTGGTTGCCCAAGTATTTGTATGGGAGACTGTGTGTGTGTGTGGGTGGCTGGGAGGTGTGTGACTCTGTGCATAGATGTGTGAGTAGTTGATTCACTAGATGTATGGGTTCAAAAGTGCATGTGGAAACAGCTGTATGGGCGGTTGATTGTGTGCATGAGTGTATTGGTGAGTGAATGGATATCTCAGTGCTACATGTCAAAGTAAGTACATATGTAAAACACAGTACATGTGAGAGTTGACATATATAAATAACTGTGCATAAGAGCCAGTGAATGTGTGAGTGGCTGTATGGATCATTGTGAACTTGTATCAGTGATTGTATAAGAGAGTAAATATGTGTTAGAATATATTTGAATAAGTAAGGTGTGTATAACTGTATAGTTGAGGAAATGGAGGTGTGATTGATTCTTTGCATGACTGACTAGGTGTGTGAGTAACTCCATGGATGAGTGACAATCTGTGAGTGTCTGTTTACACTGAGTGTATCTAAGGTTATATTAGAGTCTGAAGAGGTTCATCGTATTATCACATGAATGATGTCATCAGTGATGTGATCAGTGATGTCATTTGAGATGTCATCAGTGATGTCATCAGTGATGTCATTTGAGATGTCATCAGTGATGTCATCAGTGATGTCACTGGCCATGTCATGAATGATGTAATATGTGACATGATCAGCAGTGGATTGCGGGTGCGCGATATATAGTTAGTGGAACTAACTATATATGAAATTTCAATGGTTTTGTGTGAGTAAAATAAGGTTTTGTAAATGCTAATTCCTAACTATATATGGTCTATAACCTATGGTTTTTTCAGTGAATTTCAATGGTTTTTTAATAGCAAATATGAAAAGCTTTAAAATGTCAAGTACGTGGTAGGTAAAAACATTTTCGTGTCTATGCACGCTGATGTGCTTTGAAAGCTGCCCCCCTCCCCTTTTTTTCTTTTAGGAGTATTCTCTCTTTGCAGATAGTGAAGGGTAGGTAACGCAGGCCTTTGCCCCGTTGTAATCCGTCGTGCCTGCTTCTCTCTCCATTTGATTGATTGTTATCCAAGCATTTACTGTTTTAGAATTGGTTCTCTTTGGTTCATTCTCTATTTACAAACAAGCACAGAGTCGCAATACTCTGTTTAGTCTTTGCAGATAGTGAAAAATCGTTTAAAAAAACAAAAGGAATCGAGCAAAATCAGTAGGCCACTAATGGGATCTCTTTTTGACCTCACTTAAATAGAAACATTAGGAACAACCCCTCATGAGAAATACGAAACTAGTGAGATGAACTGAGCTCGACAGAATGATGGCTGCAAGACAGCTCGGCTCCGCCACCCACCCCGCCCAAAATAACGACAAACCCTATGCAAATATTATAAATATATACAACACACCAGAAAAGTAACAGGGTAAAACGTTTTAGTAAATAACTATTTTAATTGCAGCCTGCTGCAACATCCATCCAAACAAGCCTTTGTATTTGGGGCTCAAAACCGGTAGAGAAGAACTTGCCCTCCCCTCTTTGACTGAAGGTTCTTGTTGCCTGTCCCTTCTGTTGTCATTTAACAGAACTTTTTGGACTACTGAAAGGGGTTGTGTTCCGACCGCTGGTTGGTGGAGACATTTTGACTATATTCTGGACCTGCGTTGTCGCGTAATGCGTCATATGACGCGCCGCGTTAGCGCACCCGGAAGTGCTCCGGTGCGCGAGGCGCAGCTTCCCGGAAGCGATCCAGAGCGCGGCGCGTGGCGCGCAGCGCGTAACGTAAGCATACAGGTCATGTGACTTGTTAATAAAACTTTTCATTGGTTCATTTTACTTTTGTTATTCTAATGATGAAAGGCTTGGTCATATGACCTAAAAATAACGCTTTTCATTGCTTTCGAACATTTTTTATCCCAAATGATGAAAGCCCCACTTTTTTTTTTCTCACTCTGACTTCTAAAGCAAAGGACCCAGATGCATTTACAGTTTATCACTAACAATGTTCCAGGCTAATGTATTTTCCCGGAAAATTTACAACTGTCCTGCAAGTAAAATATTCATTTTTCGAGAAAAAGGGCGTTTCTTCGTCCCATGAGGGAGCCGTTGAGCAAAAGAGGCTCGGCCTGCTGTCTTAGTCGCTGATAGGCATGAATATCAGATTCTTATCGATCACTTTATGTTGCAGGAGTGGAAAACACAACAGCCCTTGACCATTTATCTTTACTGCGTTCCTGCGTATTATACCTTTTAACCGTCATGTAATTGGACTGCTTTATTTCACTTGCCTTTTACTGATTCGAAAACAGTGGCTATTATTCAAAACTTTACCAATGTAAGTACTACTACCATGTTTTGTTTTAAAAACCTTTAATGTGAAAATGTCAGTATACAAATACGGGCCTATAACCACGTGGGCCGGCCACGGAGCAAACTGGAATCGTTTATGATGATGGGACATTTACACTGTAGAACAGCGTAACGGGCGACCCATTAGGTTGCAAGAACTAAGGTGTCTAACATTTGCGGAATCGGTGGACGTACATTTTATAATTAAAGTACGACAGGGCCAGTTACAATAAAATTATCTAGATATACATTTGCGGGCAAGTACCATGGGTGACGTTAATTCGAACTTTCAATAGTACAGTAATCAATAACACATCAGAACTTAATATCAATAGGGATGTCCAAATGTTCAATCAATTCTCGTCCCCGCCCGCCATGTGCTTCAAAACTGCATACATATCTCGTGATATCAAGGTTGGGCAACCAGTACACAACAAGGAGTTACGAGTCCCATTTATACCGGCGCTATTTTGGGCGAGGCCGGGCAGGTCCAGGATATAGTCAAAAAGTCTCCACCAACCAGCGGTCGGACCAGAACCCTTTTCGGCCGTCCAAAAAGGTTTCGTTAAATGACAACAGAAGAAATAGGCAACAAGAACAATCAGTCAAAAGAGGGGACGCTTTCGTGAATGGGGCCCATGCCCTAGCAGGCAAGCGTCCGAGTTCCAAGGTGTCCCAGAGCCATTTTAGTGGACCAGGCCCAAATCCAAAGAGCTGGCCACCATTTTAAGAGTCCTGTTGCAGCCGGCTATCGCTGCACCACAAGAGTAGCCGCAATTCAGCTAGATGGCGGGTGAGTCACTGTACCGCAAAAGCGGACGGAACTCAGCTGAAAGGCGAGTCAAACGCTAAGAGGCGCCCCACTGCAGATGAGGTGCCTCCACCTGGGGAGGAGGGAGAGGCCCGTTTGCGCTGCCTCCCACCCCCCCCCTGGGCACCCCACGCCGTCTTTCGGCGCAGCATTGTAGGATGGCCACACCAGTGAAACTTGCTGGACACCACCTCGGTGCCATCCGGATCTCGGCGCGTTCGAGTCACTGTACCGCAAGAGCGGGAGAAACTCAGCTGGATGGCGGGCGAGACGCTGTACCGCAAGAGCGGGCGGAACTCAGCTGGATGGAGGGTGAGGCACTGTGCCGCAAGAGCGGGCAGAACTCTGCTGGAAGGCGGGTGAAACGCTAAGAGGCGCCCCACTGCAGATGAGGTGCCTTCATCTGGGGAGGCGGAAGAGGTCCGTTTACGCCGCCTCTCCCCCACCCCCGGGCACCCCACGCCGTCTTTCGGCGCAGCATTGTAGGATGGCCACACCAGTGAAACTTGCTGGACACCACCTCGGTGCCATCCGGATCTCGGCGCGTTGTGCTGCCTTCGGCGTACTGTAGCAGCAAAAGTAACCGCAACTCAGCTGGACACGCCGTCTTTCGGCACAGCATTGTAGGATGGCCACACCAGTGCGGCAACTTGCTGGACACCACCTCGGTGCCATCCGGATCTCGGCGCGTTGTGCTGCCTTTGGCCTATTCGCACATCGGTCCGCTACTGACGCCGCCTCACAGGCCAACGCATTTTGTAGGCTTTTTATAGCCCAAAGCTGCATAACAGGTCATGTGACTTGTTTATAAAACTTTTCATTGGTTCATTTTACTTTTGGTTTCCTAATGATGAAATGCTTGATCATATGACCTAAAAATAACACTTTTCATTGGATTAAAACATTTTTTTTTCCCAAACGATGAAAGCCCCACCTTTTTTTTCTCACTCGGCAATCCAAAAAGGTTCCGTTAGATGACAACAGAGGGGACAGGCAACAAGAACCATCACTCAAAAAAGGGGAGGGCAAGTTCTTCCCTACCGGGTCACGTTGGGGCTCCACCGAAACTCATCGAATTGATAGTCTACAGTGTTTCTGGATGTTTCAGACTGAAGCTGGCATCAGCATGAGAGCACCACCATCTCGTAGCTCCGTCGTGGCCATTCCGCAAGCAATCATGGCAGCCGCTCCCCACCGGAAGCCTGCGGGAGTCGGGGGCCCCCAAGACTTTTGTAGAATCTTCAAGGCTGAGGGGACGCTTTCGAGAATGGGGCCCAAGCCCTAGCAGACAAGCGTCCGAGTTCCAAGGTGTCCCAGGGCCATTTTAGTGGACCAGGCCCAAATCCGAAGAGCCGGCGCCATTTTAAGATTCCTGTGGCAGCCGCCTATCGCTGCACCGCAAGAGTGGGCGCAATTCAACTAGATGGTGAGCGAGACGCTGTAGCCGCAAGAGCGGGCGGTTAACAGCTGAATGGCGGATGAGGCACAGTGCAGCAAAAGCGGGCGGAAAACCGCTGAATGGCAAGTGAAACGCTAAAGGGGCGCCCCACTACAGCAGACGAGCCTCCACCTGGGGCTGCCCGTACACGCCGCCTCCCCCCACCTCGGGGCGCCCCACGCCGTTTTTCGGAGCAGCATTGTAGGATGCCAAAACCAGTGCGGCAAGTAAAGGACATCACCTGGGTGCCGTCCAGATCTCAGCCCGTTGTGCTGCCTTAGGAATATTCGCACTGACGAGGCACAGTGCAGCAAAAGCGGGCAGAAAACCGCTGAATGGCAAGTGAAATGTAGTAAATGATCTTAACATACACAGTGGACTGTGCATCTTCCTTTACTACATGAAACACTAAAGGGGCGCCCCACTACAACAGACGAGCCTCCACCTGGGGAGGCCCGTTCACGCCGCCTCACCCCCCCCCCCCGGGGCGCCCCACGCCGTTTTCCGGAGCAGCATTGTAGGATGCCAAAACCAGTGCGGCAAGTAAAGGACATCACCTGGGTGCCGTCCAGAACTCAGCACGTTGTGCTGCCTTCGGACTATTCGCACAACAGACCGCTACTGACCATTGTTGCTTCTGTTTAAAAATGTTTTTTTTAACGTGTTTACTGTTTTTGGTGCGTTGTATATATTTATAAGTTAATAAAGCGTTATAATCCTACTACTTTGTTGGAGTGCTATATATTTTTAATGTGACACATAATTGTAAAGACTTTGATGTACAAAAAGGCATCCCTGGAATCTTCCGCTTCAGGCTCGGTCCTACACACCCTCACAGTGAGAATCCCCTCCCCAATCACAATACAGGATCGTTATCAGATAGTAGGAACGCGTGTGGTGTGACGGATCTCATCGGGTGGGGGCCTTGATCTACTGTAACTCCTTTGAAGAGGGGTGATTCTTTACAGTTGAGGCCATAAACTACATCCCCAGGGCTAGGTGATAGCCTGGGACCGGCCTGGACAATCAGACACAAAGGAAGAGGAATGTCAGAGGGTGCGGTAGTGAATAGGGTGAAAGGGAGGTGTCGGGCGGGCACAGGGTGTGATTCTCAGGGAAGAGCAGCGCAGATGGATGGAGGTTTATGGCCCATGCATAAGACAGAGAGCGGGGGTGACCAGTGCGTGGGGGAGATGCTTGCGAGGGTGGGGAGCCATGCTGAGGATCAGCGGCGTGCAGAGAGTGGGTCTGGTCAAGGCATCTAAAATGGCTGCCACGCACGACAAAAGTGTGGCTTGGAAAAAAAGCAAGATGGCGCAGACAATATTTATCAATACGAATTAATTTATAACAATTATTTTTAACAATATATTTACTCGCAGTGTCAAAATGGCGGTCAACACTTCCTGATTTCCTTCGAATCGAACGTTAACAGACGTCACGATCGGCGGCGTGCAGAGAGTGGGTCTGGTTAAGGCATGTAAAATGGCTGCCGTGCACGACAAATGTGTGCCATTGGAAAAAAAGCAAGATGGCGCAGACAATATTTATCAATACGGATTAATATATAACAATTATTTTTAACAATATATTTACTCGCAGTGTCAAAATGGCGGTCAACACTTCCTGATTTCCTTCGAATCGAACGTTAACAGACGTCACGCAGCAAAAAAAAAAAAAAAAAAACGCTCACGCGCAGCCCCTGAAAGACATGTATCAACATATATGAGCATCCTCAGCCACCCTCATTAAACATAGGGGGTCAGGATACGTCTCCCGTACCCCCTTATACCCATTTCCCACATTGTTTTTCCTCCATCTTGTAATTTAATTAAAACGAAACACAAAATGGCGAATTCCCGTTTCGCGTCCCGGTTCACTACCCGGTTCGCGAACCGGAAAGCGCTTCTACTGCAAAAAAACAATATTTTTTTATTTGCCGCACGGGACCCTTTAATAACCCCAACATCATTCCTAGGGGGTCAAGAAGGGTCTACCTTGCCCCCTTTCATTAAATTCCCCCTTCGTTTTTTTCTCCTCTTCTTGTCTCTCGATCCTACCGAGAGACAAGATGGCGGCCACTCTGGACTGTTTAGAATGTTGACAGACACCGGAGAGCCAATCAGCTTCGCTTCGCAAAGTTCCGTTACGCGAAAAGTTCGCGAACCGGAGCGCTATCCGGGACGCTGTCACAGATATATCTGTTTTTTAAAACGTTAATTTCTCAAAATCCACTGGAGCACATATATTGAGACCCAGCAAAGGCACATCGGGCTAACAGTCCCTACAATTTTGCCAAGTTTCGTGCAAATCCATTCAGCCGTTCGAGCTAAAAGTGAGGCCAAACGCCCTATGGAAAACTCAATGTTAAAAACGCGTTTTGGGACCCCCCTTTTTTCTCGGCCCCCCCTTGACGAAACCCCCCCAAATTTTCAGGGGCTGCCCAGAAACAAAATGTGCAATTTTCCTGAAGATTTTAGCAGATTCCGTCCACAAACGCCAAAGTTATTAGACATAGAATTTTCAAAAGTCCCATAGAGAAAAAATCCTAACTATATATACCTACTGGCGACCGCCAGTAGGTATATATATATATATATATATATATATATATATATATATATATATATATATATAGATATATATATATATATATGCAAAGCTCCAATTTCGCTCTGGACCCCTGCCCCTTGCAGCGGAGGGCCCCGACGGGATAGCGTGTCCCGAATAAATCAAAGCTTTTCACAACTCGATTTCAAAGAAGGAATGTCCGGGCCAGCTTGTGCAGTTTCACGAGCTTTTAATGATAGCTCCACTCGACGCGTTTCGACGAGGTTTCCTCTTGTTCACGAGCGTGAGTGTGAGTGAATCAGTGATTTAAATACAGTCACATGACATTTGAAAATGGTGAACAGACTCACAGGACTTAACCAATGCAACCTACAATGCACGAGTCACATCAAAACACAATGAATAATCAAATAAACATTGGCATGCACATTTAAAGGCAACAATGTGGCAGAATACTGGCAAATAAATAACGCGCATCTTGCGTATTCAAAACAAACATTGTCGGCGAAAAAAAAACACTTCATGAACAGTGTTAAATTCCCATATGTCACTAGCCCAAGTGGGCGTAGTCAATTACTGTCCGCCTGACACCACGGTAAAGTGCACCTTTCAGGCACATTCAGTGCAAATAACCAGTGAAAAGCAAATGCAGAACAGAATGTCTCAATGAAGCCCCAGTGGGCAAAACTTTACCAAGTTCTTGCATGTTTCCACTGTTCCACCAGTGGGCAACCAGTGGCACATCCTGAACAGTGGAGAAAAAATGGAGAAAAAAGCCACCAGTACTCCAATTCATACGTGCTCAACTGCCATACGTGAGGTGAAGTCAGATGACCGTGCATTGAAATCTCTTGTTACTCCTCACGAGGATCTGATAAAAAATAGAAAATAGAAAACATAGTGACTTAATGTGCAGAAATGAAATCGGTAAAAATACACAATGTAAAACACAAACATCCCACAGACCATTAAAAATATTGCGAGCTCGAATGACACCCAATCCACATCTGATAATTAATGAAACAGAACACACAGGCAGCTTTCCTAGGTGTACTTCCAGCTCCTCATCATAATTGTGTCCTTCTGGCTGCATCGTGTGGTATTTTATGATGAGTTTAGACTCAAGCCTCCGGAGATCCTGAATTCTGTCCCCTCCCCTCTCTCTCATGGGGACTGACGCCAGAACACAGAAAGACAAGAGGTTGGCATTGCTCTTGTGGTGGGACTCAAAATGTCTAGCTATAGGATAACTCCTATC
Source organism: Lissotriton vulgaris (assembly GCF_964263255.1). Lineage (NCBI taxonomy): Eukaryota > Metazoa > Chordata > Amphibia > Caudata > Salamandridae > Lissotriton > Lissotriton vulgaris. The sequence goes on along the minus strand of NW_028251111.1, from coordinate 218,443 downwards.
TTTTTTCGTGATGGCCCTCATGTGCTGCAATACTCTATCCTTGGCTGGAAGTTTGGTGCTGCCAATGTAGTTCAATTTACATGGGCATGTGAGGGCGTAGACAGCATGATCGGTGTGAGACGATGTGTGTGTCCAGATTTTGAAAGTGTCAAGATCTTTGGACAGTTTGATCATCTTGGTGCTACCACTGTGTTTGCAGGCTTTGCATTTCCACATACATAAAATCCCATCACTGGATTAATTATTGTTTTCTTGGGAATCAAAGTGGTGCAAACAATATCTTTCAGTGATTTGGCCCTTCTGAAAGTGATCTGGGGATAAGGACTGATTCCTGTGGCAAGGTCTTTGTCCAATTTGAGGACATTCCAATATTTGTCGAAGGCTTTCCTAACCTCTCTTACTTGACCGTGGTAATCAGTGATGAATCTGGTAGTGATGGTTGGGTCACTCACAGTATTGGTCTTTTCTTTGAGAAGGTTTTCCCTGTCTAGTGCATTGACTTTGGTGATGGCTGCTTTAATGCATTTGTCGCTGTATCCCCTCCCTCTGAACATTTCGGTCATTACCTTGACTTCTTTGGTGTAGTCTACTTCATTGGAGCAGTTATGTTTTGCTCGAAGGAATTCTCCCACCGGTATGGAATTGACCAGGTTCATGGGATGGCAGCTGCTGGCGTGGAGGAGACTGTTGCCCGCAGTCTCTTTCCTGAAAAGAATTGTGGTGAGAGCATTTTCGACCACCTTCACCTTGAGGTCAAGAAAATCAACCTCTTGACTGTTGACATGCCATGTGAAAGAAAGGTTGAGTTCATTTTTATTCAGGGTTTCCACAAAATCCATGGCTTCGTCACTGGTGCCATTCCAGATAACAAAACTGTCATCAATATACCTAAGCCATGTGATGACTTTGGATTCGAACTCCTGGGACCGTCGGACTACTTGCTCCTCCCCGCCTAAGAACAATCCAGCAAAGCTGGGAGCGAAGCAAGATCCCATCGCGGTCCCGAGGAGTTGATGGAAAATCACCCCATTGAAGATGAAAATTTTTTGGGTAAGGCACGATAGGGCCATGTCCAAAATCATTTCGGTGTGCATCAGGTATGATATAGATATTGCTTCTAAGAAGTGTCTGCATGCCTGTATCCTCAAGTGATGTGGGATGCAGGTGTAAAGGCTGTTGACGTCAAGGGTTACAAGTTGCCACCCTTGCGTCCATTCAATGTTATTGATCCTTGTTAGAACCGGCTGTCTCTAGTTGGCAGAGGTATACACTTCTGGCAAATAGGGACAAACATTTTCTAGTCAGGGCAAAGGGATCACACCCTTTGATAACCCCTGCTCACCCCCTCGGTAGCTTGGCAGAGCAGATAGGCTTATCTCAGAGGCTGTGCGTTAAGCATTTATGACCACATACAGTAAAAGAGTGAATACACTACAAATGGACACGACACAGTAGTATTATAAAAATAAGGACTTTTATATAAGGCTTAGCACAAGACCAAATAACGACAAAAATGTACACAATCTTAATAAATACTCTGGGAAGGGAAAAATAGTTCAAGGTAGTTTCTTCTTTAGCACAAAGTCTTTAGTATCAAAGCAAATCTTCTTCTTGGCAAAACAGTTCTTAGCAATGAGGTAACTCACACGGGAGCTACACGACGTCGAGGCAAAGTTAATCCAAAGGTTCGGCGTCGACTGCTAGGAGCGCTACGTCGAGCCCGGAGTCACACGGACCCCCAACAACACAGAACCTTGGAAAATGAAGCACACGATGATCAGCGGCGTCGCGTCTTCGGTGTCGATCAGGCCTCAGCAGGCGTCGTTGTCGATGATGCGGTTGCAAAGTATGAGCAGCGTTCACGGCATCGAGAGGGCACGAGGGCGATGCGATCAGCAGCGGTGCAGACACGAGGTCCCTTGGAGCTGGAGCCGAACTCCCTACTCACTAGCGTTGCTGCTGGCGTCGATCGGGCCCGGCGGCCGGCGTCGAGGAAGCGGGACACTGGAGCCGTTACTTACGATGTCGAGCTGGATTCGACGACGTCCGTCGGCGTCGAGATTGCTGGTTCTTTCAGAGGTGCTGGATTCACAGGTTCCAGCAAATAGCACTTGTAGCAGATGAAGTCCTTTAACCCTGTGACTTCAGCAGGAGACTGGCACTCTTCCAGTCCTTGGAGATTTTCTTAGCAAGCGTGAGAGTACACACACAGTTCCTCTCTCCTGGTTCCTTGGCAAAAATAAAGAAGCACTGCAGGATTCCCCCCAGCAAACAGCACACTGGCAGAAGGGGTAGGCAAGTCCTCAGATCAGCAGGCCTCTTGTCCTTGGTTACAGGGTTCCTTGTCAGAAGTGATCTAAATTCTTGGTTCAGGGGTCCTTCTCTTATACCCCTTTTTGGCTTTGATCCCTTTGTCCATGCAGGGGAATTTCCCAACATCCTGGGTCTGTTGTGGGTGGAGCCAGGCAGAAGCACCTGGCCTATTCATTGCGCAGGGCTGGGTCCTCAGACGCCCAGCAGGAGGTGGAGCCAGCATTGACACTGGCAGGAGCAGAGCTATCGGCCTCCTGGCAGGAGGTGGGGCTAGGATCGTCCATGGCAGGCACAGAGCCATCAGCCGCTTGGCAGGAGGTGGAGCCAGCATTATATCAGGCAGGGCAGGCTATCAACAACTACTCTCCCCCTACTCTCAACGTAAATGTCCCACTCATCCCACACTGACTCATCCAGACCTGTGGAGCCACCCAGCTCCTGTCACACACACGCAAGACCAGCAGAAACCAGAAATGGTTAGACAAGAAAATAGACACTTTCTAAAAGTGCTATTTTCAAACCCAGAGTCCAAAAACCATCCACACCAACGGATGCGTAATTAAACCCCGAGTTCAGGGATACCAAACTCGACATTGCACCATGCTCCCCGAGCCAGCTAGGATCATAGTATTAATAATTCCGGCGGCCCATTCTAACCAATGGAGAGCAGGCTACCTCGCAATAGTGAAGAACGAAGATGGCTGTAATTCACTATTAGGACATGCCAACTTGGTCAGGCGTGTCCTACCATATACTTACAATGCACCCTGCCCGCGGGCCTACCATAGGGGTGACTAACATGAAGTCAAGGGAAGGTTTGAGGGGCTGGTAAGTAGGTATACTTGTGCAGCCTGCGTGACAGCACTAGGCTGCACGTGGGTCTCGCAATGACCGACCCGTAGACATTCTTTTACGAGGCCGCTCCTGTGGGTGGCACAACACGTGCTGCAAGCCCATGAGCGGCATTTGTATTTACAAGCCCCGGCACTCCTGGTGCACTAGACTAGGGACTGACAGTAAACCAAATAAGCCAAACATGGATACAATAGATACATCAATTTAACATAGGGAGCACTTGCGCTGTGGCACTGATCAGCAGTGGCACAGCGCCCAAAGCATATACCAGCAAAACATCGTAAAACAGTGGAGGCAAAAAAGAAAAAATGGAGGAGAGACTCAAGCCAATGATGTCAGGTCTAACACGTGTCCCCTCCAGCTGAAATGTGGGGAGAACTACCCTTGACCTAGGGAGTCCTCTTCACTAAGGCGGAAAAATCTGGACAGACCATCAGCATTGGCGTGATCTGTACCAGGGCGGTGTTCCACCGTAAAGTCCATCCCCTGTAGGGAAATGGACCACCTCAACAGTTTCGGATTCTCACCCCTCATCTGCATCAACCATCTGAGGGGCCTGTGGTCTGTCTGAACCCGGAAGTGAGTCCCAAACAGGTAGGGTCTTAGCTTCTTCAGCGCCCAGACCACAGCAAATGCTTCTCTCTCTATCGCACTCCACCTCGTTTCCCTGGGAAGTAACCTCCTACTGATGAAGGCTACAGGCAAGTCTCGGCCCTCTTCATTCACCTGAGCTGTAACAGCCCCCACGCCATGCTCTGAAGCGTCCGTCTGGACAATAAATTCTTTCGAGAAGTCGGGTGCCTGGAGTATAGGTGCTGTGCACATTGCAGTTTTCAGGGCGTCGAAGGCCGTTTGACAGGCATCAGTCCAGATCACGTTTCGTGGCTGCTTCCTGGAAGTCAGCGAAGTCAAGGGGTGCACAATGTTACCGTAATCCTTGACAAACCTCCTGTAATGACCCGTGAGTCCTAAGAAGGCTCTCACCTGAGTTTGGGTTTTGGGCAGCGCCCAAGCCAGGATGGTAGCAATCTTGGGTTGCAGGGGGGCAACCTTGCCGCTCCCTACTTGGTGCCCCAAGTACACCACGAACCCTGCCCAATCTGGCACTTACTGGCTTTGATTGTGAGGCCTGCTCTGCGCAGGGCCAACAACACTGCCTGGAGGTGGCGCAAGTGTTCCTCCCAGCTGGCGCTGAACACTGCGATGTCGTCCAGGTAGGCGGCACTGAAATCCTCCAGTCCAGCCAAGACCTGGTTGACCAACCTCTGGAAGGTGGCAGGGGCATTCTTCATCCCAAAGGGCATCACCCGGAACTGGTATAGCCCATCTGGTGTGGAGAATGCAGACCTCTCCTTTGCCCCATCAGTCAAGGCGATCTGCCAGTACCCAGAAATTAGATCAAACGTACTAAGGTACCGGGCAGCCCCCAACCGATCTATGAGCTCATCAGCTCTGGGGATGGGGTGCGCGTCAGTCTTCGTGTCTGAATTGAGTCCTCGGTAGTCCATACAGAACCGGAGTTCCGGTGAAGCACCAGGCGCTGCAGCCTTCGGGACCAAGACCACTGGGCTGGCCCAAGGACTGCTAGAGGACTCAACCACCCCTAACGCAAACATTTTGGAGAGCTCCTCCTTAATGTATGCTCGAACCTTGTCAGTCACCCTGTAAGCCTTGTGCTTCACAGGAGGGCTGTCTCCGGTGTCAACGTCATGGACACACATATGAGTGACACCCGGAACCAAGGAAAACAGATCCGGGAATTGTCCCAACAGGTGGCGACAATCCTGTTTCTGCTCAAGGGTCAGTGTGTCAGAGAGGACCACACCATCCACTGACCCGTCTTGCTCTTTAGCACACAGGAGGTCAGGAAGAGGCTCACTCTCCTCCTCCATTCCAGCATCTGTAGCTAGGAGCATGCCCACTTCGGACCTTTCTAAGTGGGGCTTCAAACGGTTGACATGCAGGACCCGCAAGGGGTTCCTGGGAGATTTCAAGTCCACCAAGTAGGTGACATCACTCTTCTTCTCCACAACCTTAAACGGTCCAGTCCACCTGTCCTTGAGCGCACAAGGTTCCACAGGGGACCTGACCCACACTTCTTGACCAGGATGAAGCTCTACCAGAGTGGCATTCCGGTCGTACCACCGCTTCATCTCCTCCTGGCTGGCTTCCAGATTTGCCTGAGCAAGTTCTCTGAAGCGCCGAGTCTGGTTCCGAAAGGCCAGCATGTAGCTGTATACATCCTGGGGAGGTTTCCTGGGAGATTGCTCCCAGCCTTCCTTGACCAGACTCAAAGGCCCTCTTACCGGGTGACCGTACAAAAGCTCAAAGGGGCTGAACCCTAGAGACTTCTGCGGCACCTCTCGGTAAGCAAACAACAGGCATGGCAAGAGGACGTCCCATTTCCGCCTCATTGGGTCTTCAAGACCCATGATCATGCCTTTAAGGGTCCGGTTGAATCTGTCAACCAGCCCATTTCCTTGAGGGTGGTAAGGAGTGGTGAACTTGTAGGTTACCCCACACTCCTTCCACAGAGACTTCATATAGTTCGAAATGAAGTTGGTGCCCCGGTCTGACACCACCTCTCTGGGGAACCCCATCCTGGGAGAAAACACCCATCATTGCCCGTCCCACCACGGGGCCGTCACTGTTCGGAGAGGGATGGCTTCCGGGTACCGTGTGGCATGGTCCACCAAGACCAGGATAAACCTGTTGCCCAGGGCTGTCTTGGGGTCCAGGGGCCCAACAATGTCAATACCCACCCGGTCAAAGGGGGTACTGACCACTGGAAAAGGTTGGAGGGGAGCCTTCTGCTTCCTTCCGCTTTTCCCACTTGCCTGGCAAGTGTGACAAGTCTTACAATGGATGTCTACATCCCTTCGCATCTGAGGCCAATAAAAATGGGTGACAAGCCTGTCATAGGTCTTGTCCTGCCCCAGATGTCCAGCTAACGGAACATCATGAGCCAAACCCAGTAGGAAGGCTCTAAAGCGCTGGGGTACCACCAGCACACGGGCTGACCCAGGCTCAGCAGCCTTAGGCTCGCTATACAGGAGGTCGTTCTCCCAGTACACAAAATGTGACCCTGACTGATCACCTGAGGACTGGGCTGAGGCCTGCTGCCTCATGCCCACAAGAGAAGGGCACACTTTCTGTTCCGCACAGAATTCCTCCCTGGTGGGGCCACCATCCTGCAGCCAATGGGTCAGCTCGGGCAGGTCTCCCAGTTCGGCAATTTGTTCCCCTGTGGGCTCCAGGGCATCCCCCTCAGGGTCTACCTCCTCCTGGACCACGGGAACTATGGGGGCCGGTTTCCCGCGCCTCCTGCCTCTTCTCTTCACAGCTGGGTCCTGGGCCGTACTTTCAGGCTCCGGGACCCCATCAACACCCTTACTCGCTGTCATCGATCCAGTGGTTGCACACACCCATTCTGGCACGCCCAACATTTTCAAGTGCGTCTCCCTCTCCACCTTAGCCCAAGGGGAGTCTTCCAAATCATTGCCCAGGAGACAATCAACAGGCATGGCGGGCCTCACAGCAACCTGAAGAGTACCTGAAACTCCCCCCTATTCAAAGGAAACCTGAGCTACCTCATACTCTTTCTGGGAGTTGTCGGCAGCTATCGCAGGGTAGAATGCGTGGGGAACCACCTGCTCTCTGGACACCAAGTGACACTTGACAGCTGTCACACTCGCTCCGGTGTCTCTGAGGCCTTCCACTCTATGGCCATTAATGGTCACCCACTGCCTATATTTACTAATGTTACTAGGCAGAGGGGGTGGAGGGACCATTTCCATGTCTCCTAGCGAGACCAGGGACATTTCTGCGGGACCCCTCCCACCATGGACAACCATCTCCTCCCCTCCCAGGGCTAGACTCGCCAACTGATGGGGGGTGCACGCGGCGGTGCATTCGAATCCTTTTTGGGACACTGGGGGTCATAAAACCGGTGTCCCACCTGCCCACAACCGTAGCAGGTTAGGGGGCCCCTATGAACATGTTTACCCGTCGGGCCCCTGGCTTCTTCTCAGGGGAGGCTGGGAACCTTTCCCTTGGTTCCCTTGGGGATTACTTTGGGGCCCTTTCTGGGACTCCTTCTGTTTACCCTTGCCCCCCCACTCTTCTGCTGGGGACCCTGCCCACCTTTGGCTGAGTCTCCCACTGGACCCTTGTGGACCCTGGTACTGACCCAGCGGTCCACCTCCTCAGCAAGTTTTCTAGGGTTAGATATCTTGCTATCAATAAGGTGCTGGCGCAGCTCTGGAAAACAGTTATTAGACAAATGCTCCCAAGCAAACAAATCATAAAGAGCTTCATAACTTCCCACTTTGCTGCCCTTTACCCAACCATCCATGGCTCTGCAAAAATAAGACACATATTCAACCCACGTCGTACCAGGCAGGTAAGGTAAGGTAAGGTAATTTTATTATGCATAGTTAATTAAAACCAGTGCAAACATTTTACAAAACAGATTAAATATCATAAAAGAAGTTGTGTCTTTAAAACGTCATTAAAAGAGCAAACAGTAAAAGCCCAATACAAATTTCCGGATGCGTTACTTTTGGGTAAGAGCAGGTGTCATTAAGTTGAAATTAGTGTCTATATGCTGTGTAATGTTTTTTGGCAGTTTCTGCTCAATTAGCGCAAGGAACTTTACATACCTGCAGTTCAGTTTTGTGTTTGCAGGGTTAAGACAAGCCAGTACTGCTTGCCTTCTAGTGCGAGTTCCTATCTGTCTAAGTTGGTCCTTTAGGAACAGCTGGCGTGCTGGCCTGAACTCTTGGCAGAGGCAAGTCATATGAAGTATGTCACCCTTCTCTGTATTGCAGAAGGTGCAGGGTTCGTGGCCATTGCTCCTTAGCCATGGTGGCAGATGCTCTCTGGTTGGCAAGACCCCTTGTCTGTATTTCAGAAACTTCAGTTTTATTGTCTTGGGATAACCCTGGCTGAAGTATGGTTGAGGTGTCAGGGATTTATATGTGTTTATGGTCATCCATGCATGGTTTCTTTTAGCGAATGACTCTTTATCCTCTAGTAGTGAAAGAGTTTTGACTGTTTTCCAGACCAGTTTTTTAAATGCTTTGTGGCCGAGTTGCAAATCCCAGATCGCAGTTAGTTTGGTAGTCCCCAAGGCTGTCTTCAGGTAAGATCTTGCCTGAGAAGCCTCCCTTCTTTGAATGTCTTGCCATAACAGCTCATTTAAAGTGTTAGTAATAGCAGAACGAAGTTTGTGGCAACAGATGATGTAAGCTCCCTGTCTTGCAAGAGCTTGTTTTTGTAGTCCATATTCCAGCCTGAGTTGGGCGGGCGATGTATAGGATGGGAGCGAAAACATTGTTCGGTAGGCTTTTGTCTGGATTACGTCCAGATTCTTGGCATCTCTCCCACGTAGAGCCTCGCTGCCGTAGCAGATGGATGGTAGTAGCTTAGCCTGGATGATTTTCAAGTAAGGAGTCAAAATTGGTCCTGTTAGTTGGTTAGCTATGCTTTTTAATGTGGCGGCAATACAAGACGCTCTCCTTTTTGCTTCCAGCATTTGCTGTGAGAATGAACCATCTTGGTCGAAGATGACTCCCAAGTATTTATAGTCCGAAGCTGGCTCAATATTTTGGCCCCCCAGTGTCCATATCTTCTGCGGCTTTTTGTGTATGTTTATTGACATAGTACGAGTTTTGCTTAAATTTATTTTTAGTTTGTTTTCCATGGCGTAACTGTGCATTTGAATTAGTAGTTGCTTGAGGCCGATGTAGGTATGGCTCAGTAGCACGACATCGTCTGCGTACAGAAGGTTGCTCAGGGGTTTCCCTCCCAGCCTCGGGGGATGGGAATTGCAAGTGTTTAATACGCCTGGTAGATCCGCCATATACAGATTAAACAGTGTTGGGGCGAGCACACACCCTTGCTTAAGGCCTTTGGTGGTGCGGACTTTAGATGATAAATGTGTGCCGCCTCCTAGCTTCACCTGCACCCAGGTGTCGGAATGGAGAAGCTTCAGCATGCTTAACGTGTAATGCGGTATTCCCCATTGTGCCAGTTTCCTCCAGAGTCTGTCTCTATCGATGTTATCGAATGCCGCACTGAAATCAATGTAGCACATGTGCAGCGGCAATTTCCGTGTTTTTGCTGCGTCGATCATTAGTGAGATGGCCAGAATATTTGTGGTTGTTCCAGTGTTTTTACGGAAGCCGGTCTGGTTCAAAGGTATAATCTCATTGGAGTCCGCCCATGAGACAATCTCCTCCAAGATTGTACCTGCAAAGTATTTTGCCTCGTTGTCAAGAAGGGCTACTAGACGATAGTTGTTTGGATCAGTTTTATCGCCTTTTTTATATATGGGGACGATTGTCGACCCTCTCCAGGATTCTGGGATTTTATTTAGAAGTCTAATTTCACAGAATAGCGGTTGCATGATAGTGGCCCATTCTGTGCTCTTTTCCTTGAATAAAGCTGGCGGTATGCCATTGGGACCTGGAGCGCCTTCTTTCCTGCCCTTGCGAATTTGTGTTGATATTTGTGTTATTTGCTGAGAGGCTGATGCAACCATGATGCTTTCCTGTAGGCCTTGCTCCTTCTTAATCTGAGACTCCGACGAGGGCGTTATGCGGTGGGGCTCTTTTTTGTTGAATTCTTGGGTTCCTGCCTGTTCCAGGTGATTGTTGAAATGGCTGGAAAGGTAGTTTATCCATGTCTGTTCCATGATGTGCGAGCCTGGTTCTTTATATTCTGGACGCAGAATCCTATTCACCGATTGCCAAAAGCGTGCGCTATTACTGCTTTTGGTATCAAATAGCAGTTTTGCCCATGTTTCGTTTTCAACCTCTTGTTTTATGTTCCATTTTGTGCATTTGAGTTCCGCTCTTTGTTTCCTCAGCTCTATCCGAAGGTTTGTTTTCTCTGCAGATGATCTTAGCTTCCGTAGGGTCGAGTTAATTTGTTTTTTGTATGACCTTAGTTGTGCTCTCTGACCTCTTTTTAAGTTGGATGTGGTGCCCTTATTAGGAAGTTTGCTTTTTTGGATGGGCTTGGTGGCCAGATCTCGTAGCAGAGACTCAGTGTATAGCTCCCAGTATTGAATGTGCCCAACCACATTTGATTGTAGCGTGTTATGTAATATAAGGGCAGTTTCTGCCAGAGATGTTAGATTGGTTGGCGTGCATTTAAGTCTTTTTTGATTGATGGAATGAATAGCCCCTATCATTTTGTCTGGCTTGAATGCAGTGGGCATTTTTGCCGTTAAATGGCATTCCTGGGGGCGGTGATCACTTTCACCCTTGTCCCCCATTCTGAATCCCAGGATGTGGGGAAATAAGGCCAAACTGGCAAATGTATAATCCAGGATGGAGCTCGCTGTTTGTGAGTAGAATGTTTCTACAGGCGGAGAGTCGGTAGAGAATCTTCCGTTTAGTGCCCGAAGATTCTATTGTGTTCTAGGTCTTTGAGTAGAGCATTGTTTAAATTCCTTTTCCTGCGTAGCGGAGAGTTTTGTGGAGGTATGGTGTAAATTTTGTTTAAGGCCAGAGCCTCTTCTTCTGTTGATGAACCGAGCATGTTTTGATTGAAATCCCCAGTCAAGAGGAGGAGTGTTTTTTCCATTTGAGCGACATACTCCGCTAGTTGGTTTGAAATTGAGTTAGAGTCATTGACTCTATGTTTGGGGTGAACATATGCATTAATCAGGCATATCTCTTCTTCTTTGTTGCCGAGCTGTAATTTTATCTTTACTGATAAAGTTGTTGATGTGGAAGATTTCATAAGAACTGCCGATGAGACTGTTGTGTTAGATATGTATGTAGCCAAGCCTCCTGACTGGTGACCAAATCTGTTGACTCTAGTTGCTGCCGATGAAAAGCAAGTGAAGCCCATGATGTGTTGTGTGGATGTTAACCACGTTTCTTGCAACATAACTATGTCAAATTGAGAAATATACTTTTGGAAATCCATGTCATCCATTTTTGACGAGAGGCCATTTATGTTCCACGAGCAGATGCCTATATGTGGCGCACTGCCCTTTGTGTCGTCTGTTGTCTGTTGGTGGCATCATGCCTCCTCGGGCGTAAGAAGATTGTTCGAGACAGTGTTTCTCTTGTAAATGCTAAATTTTGATGGGGGGCTCCCTTCAGTGTAGCTTCTGTCCGATCCCATGGTCTGCATGTATTGTTGTTTGGCTGGCTTCCTCTCAAAAATTTGGTCGTATGGAGGGTGTGTGTCTGATTGTCATTCGGCATTGGCCTACGCCCTCTTGTTGGATGAACTTCTGATACCCTCGGTCTGTCTTCCGAGTATTGCCACGATAAGTTTTTTCTTTTTGTGGGCGAGCTGCTCAAGGCACCTCTAAGGACGCTAAGAGTGTTTGCCTGTATTGCCGCTGGTTCTGGGCTTGTCCTCCTCTGTAGTGGTGCGGGATAAGCTGGTTTTGGTACGGGGACTAGCTTAATGCCCCAAGACTTAAATTGCTCCGCTTCTGCTGCAATTAAGTCTGCAACGATGCTGGCGGACCAAGTGGTTTTAGTTGCTTCCGGACTATTTGGGTTTTTGGCAGGCAGGAATTCAACAGATATTAAGTTGTTCGAACTTATTCCCTTCAGACTGGGAATGTGTTCCATTAATTTGAGAATGTTGCCGCGATTTAGCGTATCGTGCTGCCCTTGCGACGTATACTCTGGAAGGAAAACAAGCATCTCCGTTGCTTGGTTAGTGCTTCTTTCCTCCTGATGTTTATTTGTTGTATAAAGTGCTAGAGCTGACGAGCCCTGAGCTGAAGGAGCTTCGTAAGTTGCCGGGGTTGTGTCTTCGCCATGCCAGTTGGCTGTGTGTGTTGTTACTTTAAGAGGGAGCATTTGCTTTGGTGATATGTGTGTTTCAGAAGACCACTTTGTTTGTGGATGTTCCAATTGGCTTGGATCCAGGTAGATAGTCTTAACTATTGTGTCTTTAAGGTGGTCTACATGAGTTTGGCTTAAAGTTTGGCCAGTCTCTCTATTCCTGTCCCCAACCTCAGAGTTTGGCATGAGTGAGCAGTTAATTGCTGATGTTAGTGGCGTATCTTGAGTGGTAATTGCTTCAATTAGTTCCTTTTCCCTTTGAAGCGGAGGATCCATATTATGTGGTGTTGGAGCTCCCAAGTGGTCATTGAGGTCCCTCTTTGTCGTATTCTTATCACAGTTTGGCTGTATGAGTTGTTTGGTCTTTACTGCCATGTCTCTGTATGTGACTGTTTGTTCTGGTTGGTCGTTTGCTGGTAGTCCTTGAAGTCCTTGCTCTTCTTGGTTCTGCAGGTTGCCAATTGTATTGTGCTGCTGCTGAATTGAACTGGGGGGTGAGCGATCTTCGCCCTCTATGGAGTGGGCATTAATGATGTTAGGAGGAGATTTATCCTTCGTACCGAAGAAAATTGGGAAGTATTTGGAAGTGGATGTTTCAGTGTCAGTTTTTTGCTTCCGCCCTTTCCTTTTTTGTTGGCGCCGTTGCTTGGCGTTGGGTTTCTTTGGAAGATCCTGTCCCATCTGGCTTGTATCTTTGTGTGCGGGAATGTGATCGACTATTGGCTCTCCTTTGTTTCCGGGTAACTCCTCCTTCCTTTGCGTTCCATCGTCATGTATAGTGAGGCCCTTTTCTGCAGTTGCGTTTCCTCTATGTAGGTTCCTTAGGTCTCCTATTAGGTCAGTTAACATAGTCGGCAGTGTGGCTACTTTGTCCAGTGCCTGGCTGCAGTTGCAACTTGGGTAGATGTTTGTCTGTGCTCTCACTATTAAGTTGTTTAAGTTCCCTAGCTTGTCGTCGATGCCGGCTGTGAAAACAGCCAGTGTATTAAGAAGAGTGAGTTGGAGCTCCATTTTTTCAGATTGATACTGTAATGCATCTACTGCTAACTGAATGGTATTTAGCAGTGAATTCCACGTTCCGGTGTTTTGTTCTTTCCCCCGCCCGTTCTCCTTGGCGGTGTTGGTATGCAAGTTTGTGTTTTTGGCTGCCAAAAATGGATCAAGGGCGGGGGGATCTTTGTGGTCTGGTGTGTAGGTTGCTAACATGTCTTCCCATTCTTGTGTGTTGAGATAGGACATTGTAGCCTTGCCTTCTGCTTTACGGCAGAGGTCGTGTTGACTTAGTGCCTCGTGGATTCCCTGGTCTATGGGAGGTGTTGCACATTCAGCCGTTGAGCGAGACTTAATAGGGGTACTGTGGGTTTGGCCCAAGGATTGTGAAGCCAGCGCCGGGCTGAGTGGTGCTTCCTTTGTGTAGAGCTGCTCTTGTGTCTGTAGGCCTGTCTGTGGGCCTCTCCCAGAAGCCCTATCAGTTGGGCAGATGTCTGTTCTATTCGTTGGTTTTTGTGCTGAGGTTGGTTTCTCATACGCATTCACATCGGCGCTGAGATCGTCTAATGGGGTTGGTAACACAATTTCCCTGTTGTATGGGGCCTTGTTGTCTGAATGAGAGGGTAAGGTATTCTGATTCCGGTTGAACTCATCAGCAAAATTAGGTGTCTCTTTGCCTATGCTTGCGCTCGAGCTCTCCAGAGGAGTGTTTGCCCAGGCAACTTCTTACATTCTCTAAAAGATTGTCTGCACTTCTCGGGGGTTAGGCCATACCGCAACATTAAAGCATCTTTCATATGAGCATACAACATCCTATCCGCAACAGGCATGTCTAACAGGGTATCTCTCCCCTCATTCACAAAGCGACCCCACAACCCCGCTCCCCAATTCTTCTCAGGGACCTGGTGGGCCAACAATGCTAACTCATATGCTTTAAACTACTGACCAATATCTTCGTTCCTATGATAATCTTTTATCACATCTTTGGGAAAGTAAAACGTACTTTCTGCAGGCCCAGATGGGATGCTGCCACCAGAGGGATTTCAAATCTAAATTTTTAGCTTGGATATCCAGCTCCCTCAACCTGGTTTCACGCTCCAAAGCTAACTTCTCTCTTTCAAAATCTAACTTTTTGATCTCCAAATCAGCTTCTCTTCTACCTCTTGCATTTTCTAACTCCAACTGCCCATTTATCTTTAGCCTTGCCATTTCCATGTTGTATGCACGCTCCTTCGTCCTTTCTTCTCGTTCTTCAGGGGAAAGACCTTTGGAGGAAACACTGCTTCCGGGAGAGGACTCAGGCCCATTCGCTGGCGCCTCCTCATCCCCTTCCTCTGGCGGTACCACCACCGGATCAGTGGGATCTCTGGACTCCAACCAGGCCTCCAAAGCTTTGCGAAAATCCTCTTTCCTTTCGAGGCCTGTTGTAGGAACTTTAAGCTGCTCGCAAAAGTGTTGCAGCTGCTTTTTCCTGTATTTCTTCATTTTCTTCCTATCAAACTCCTCCACAACAACAACAACAGGGGTAGGGACTCCGTTGTCACTCATGGTCAAAACTGGCAGTGTTCAAAAAATCAAGCTTCAGAAAAGCGGAGAACCAAAAATAGGATCCTTCCCAATTAGATTGTGACTGCGCTATGGTCTGCTTTCACTATGTAGCGCACACTAATCACTGCACATGGGTCATAAATGCAAGGTTCAAATCCTCACCGCTGACCCACCAATGTTAGAACCGGCTGTCTCTAGTTGGCAGAGGTATACACTTCTGGCAAATAGGGACACACCTTTTCTAGTCAGGGCAAGGGGATCACACCCTTTGATAACCCCTGCTCACCCCCTCAGTAGCTTGGCAGAGCAAATAGGCTTATCTCAGAGGCTGTGCGTTAAGCATTTATGACCACATACAGTAATAGAGTGAATACACTACAAATGGATTTACAAAAGGGGGTGGTGATGAACAGAGTGTCTGAATTGAGCAGACCACTCTTACCCAGTCCAAAGATCAGGGCTTGATCCATCAGCGTTATTTATCTCACTGCCCCATCCCAGCTCAGAACCTGGCTATATGCAAATCAGTCTGTCCCTGGCCCAGTGCATCATGGGAACAGGGCAGACTAAACTACCAAGCCAATTCTTTACCAGAAAGGAGACAAGCTACCGGGGACCGGTTTCTGGCATTTCAGCCTCTTCGGCCCGGCTTGCTTGAATCCTGATGGAGCAGTGAGAGAGGGACTCATGTCTGAGTATACCCTGCCACACCTATAGTGGCCAAAATCGATTTACAAAAGGGGGTGGTGATGAACAGAGTGTCTGAATTGAGCAGACCACTCTTACCCAGTCCAAAGATCAGGGCTTGATCCATCACCGTTATTTATCTCACTGCCCCATCCCAGCTCAGAACCTGGCTATATGCAAATCAGTCTGTCCCTGGCCCAGTGCATCATGGGAACAGGGCAGACTAAACTACCAAGCCAATTCTTTACCAGAAAGGAGACAAGCTACCGGGGACCGGTTTCTGGCATTTCAGCCTCTTCGGCCCGGCTTGCTTGAATCCTGATGGAGCAGTGAGAGAGGGACTCATGTCTGAGTATACCCTGCCACACCTATAGTGGCCAAAATCGATTTACAAAAGGGGGTGGTGATGAACAGAGTGTCTGAATTGAGCAGACCACTCTTACCCAGTCCAAAGATCAGGGCTTGATCCATCACCGTTATTTATCTCACTGCCCCATCCCAGCTCAGAACCTGGCTATATGCAAATCAGTCTGTCCCTGGCCCAGTGCATCATGGGAACAGGGCAGACTAAACTACCAAGCCAATTCTTTACCAGAAAGGAGACAAGCTACCGGGGACCGGTTTCTGGCATTTCAGCCTCTTCGGCCCGGCTTGCTTGAATCCTGATGGAGCAGTGAGAGAGGGACTCATGTCTGAGTATACCCTGCCACACCTATAGTGGCCAACATCGATTTACAAAAGGGGGTGGTGATGAACAGAGTGTCTGAATTGAGCAGACCACTCTTACCCAGTCCAAAGATCAGGGCTTGATCCATCACCGTTATTTATCTCACTGCCCCATCCCAGCTCAGAACCTGCTATATGCAAATCAGTCTGTCCCTGGCCCAGTGCATCATGGGAACAGGGCAGACTAAACTACCAAGCCAATTCTTTACCAGAAAGGAGACAAGCTACCGGGGACCGGTTTCTGGCATTTCAGCCTCTTCGGCCCGGCTTGCTTGAATCCTGATGGAGCAGTGAGAGAGGGACTCATGTCTGAGTATACCCTGCCACACCTATAGTGGCCAAAATCGATTTACAAAAGGGGGTGGTGATGAACAGAGTGTCTGAATTGAGCAGACCACTCTTACCCAGTCCAAAGATCAGGGCTTGATCCATCACCGTTATTTATCTCACTGCCCCATCCCAGCTCAGAACCTGGCTATATGCAAATCAGTCTGTCCCTGGCCCAGTGCATCATGGGAACAGGGCAGACTAAACTACCAAGCCAATTCTTTACCAGAAAGGAGACAAGCTACCGGGGACCGGTTTCTGGCATTTCAGCCTCTTCGGCCCGGCTTGCTTGAATCCTGATGGAGCAGTGAGAGAGGGACTCATGTCTGAGTATACCCTGCCACACCTATAGTGGCCAAAATCGATTTACAAAAGGGGGTGGTGATGAACAGAGTGTCTGAATTGAGCAGACCACTCTTACCCAGTCCAAAGATCAGGGCTTGATCCATCACCGTTATTTATCTCACTGCCCCATCCCAGCTCAGAACCTGGCTATATGCAAATCAGTCTGTCCCTGGCCCAGTGCATCATGGGAACAGGGCAGACTAAACTACCAAGCCAATTCTTTACCAGAAAGGAGACAAGCTACCGGGGACCGGTTTCTGGCATTTCAGCCTCTTCGGCCCGGCTTGCTTGAATCCTGATGGAGCAGTGAGAGAGGGACTCATGTCTGAGTATACCCTGCCACACCTATAGTGGCCAAAATCGATTTACAAAAGGGGGTGGTGATGAACAGAGTGTCTGAATTGAGCAGACCACTCTTACCCAGTCCAAAGATCAGGGCTTGATCCATCACCGTTATTTATCTCACTGCCCCATCCCAGCTCAGAACCTGGCTATATGCAAATCAGTCTGTCCCTGGCCCAGTGCATCATGGGAACAGGGCAGACTAAACTACCAAGCCAATTCTTTACCAGAAAGGAGACAAGCTACCGGGGACCGGTTTCTGGCATTTCAGCCTCTTCGGCCCGGCTTGCTTGAATCCTGATGGAGCAGTGAGAGAGGGACTCATGTCTGAGTATACCCTGCCACACCTATAGTGGCCAAAATCGATTTACAAAAGGGGGTGGTGATGAACAGAGTGTCTGAATTGAGCAGACCACTCTTACCCAGTCCAAAGATCAGGGCTTGATCCATCACCGTTATTTATCTCACTGCCCCATCCCAGCTCAGAACCTGGCTATATGCAAATCAGTCTGTCCCTGGCCCAGTGCATCATGGGAACAGGGCAGACTAAACTACCAAGCCAATTCTTTACCAGAAAGGAGACAAGCTACCGGGGACCGGTTTCTGGCATTTCAGCCTCTTCGGCCCGGCTTGCTTGAATCCTGATGGAGCAGTGAGAGAGGGACTCATGTCTGAGTATACCCTGCCACACCTATAGTGGCCAAAATCGATTTACAAAAGGGGGTGGTGATGAACAGAGTGTCTGAATTGAGCAGACCACTCTTACCCAGTCCAAAGATCAGGGCTTGATCCATCACCGTTATTTATCTCACTGCCCCATCCCAGCTCAGAACCTGGCTATATGCAAATCAGTCTGTCCCTGGCCCAGTGCATCATGGGAACAGGGCAGACTAAACTACCAAGCCAATTCTTTACCAGAAAGGAGACAAGCTACCGGGGACCGGTTTCTGGCATGTCAGCCTCTTCGGCCCGGCTTGCTTGAATCCTGATGGAGCAGTGAGAGAGGGACTCATGTCTGAGTATACCCTGCCACACCTATAGTGGCCAAAATCGATTTACAAAAGGGGGTGGTGATGAACAGAGTGTCTGAATTGAGCAGACCACTCTTACCCAGTCCAAAGATCAGGGCTTGATCCATCACCGTTATTTATCTCACTGCCCCATCCCAGCTCAGAACCTGGCTATATGCAAATCAGTCTGTCCCTGGCCCAGTGCATCATGGGAACAGGGCAGACTAAACTACCAAGCCAATTCTTTACCAGAAAGGAGACAAGCTACCGGGGACCGGTTTCTGGCATTTCAGCCTCTTCGGCCCGGCTTGCTTGAATCCTGATGGAGCAGTGAGAGAGGGACTCATGTCTGAGTATACCCTGCCACACCTATAGTGGCCAAAATCGATTTACAAAAGGGGGTGGTGATGAACAGAGTGTCTGAATTGAGCAGACCACTCTTACCCAGTCCAAAGATCAGGGCTTGATCCATCACCGTTATTTATCTCACTGCCCCATCCCAGCTCAGAACCTGGCTATATGCAAATCAGTCTGTCCCTGGCCCAGTGCATCATGGGAACAGGGCAGACTAAACTACCAAGCCAATTCTTTACCAGAAAGGAGACAAGCTACCGGGGACCGGTTTCTGGCATTTCAGCCTCTTCGGCCCGGCTTGCTTGAATCCTGATGGAGCAGTGAGAGAGGGACTCATGTCTGAGTATACCCTGCCACACCTATAGTGGCCAAAATCGATTTACAAAAGGGGGTGGTGATGAACAGAGTGTCTGAATTGAGCAGACCACTCTTACCCAGTCCAAAGATCAGGGCTTGATCCATCACCGTTATTTATCTCACTGCCCCATCCCAGCTCAGAACCTGGCTATATGCAAATCAGTCTGTCCCTGGCCCAGTGCATCATGGGAACAGGGCAGACTAAACTACCAAGCCAATTCTTTACCAGAAAGGAGACAAGCTACCGGGGACCGGTTTCTGGCATTTCAGCCTCTTCGGCCCGGCTTGCTTGAATCCTGATGGAGCAGTGAGAGAGGGACTCATGTCTGAGTATACCCTGCCACACCTATAGTGGCCAAAATCGATTTACAAAAGGGGGTGGTGATGAACAGAGTGTCTGAATTGAGCAGACCACTCTTACCCAGTCCAAAGATCAGGGCTTGATCCATCACCGTTATTTATCTCACTGCCCCATCCCAGCTCAGAACCTGGCTATATGCAAATCAGTCTGTCCCTGGCCCAGTGCATCATGGGAACAGGGCAGACTAAACTACCAAGCCAATTCTTTACCAGAAAGGAGACAAGCTACCGGGGACCGGTTTCTGGCATTTCAGCCTCTTCGGCCCGGCTTGCTTGAATCCTGATGGAGCAGTGAGAGAGGGACTCATGTCTGAGTATACCCTGCCACACCTATAGTGGCCAAAATCGATTTACAAAAGGGGGTGGTGATGAACAGAGTGTCTGAATTGAGCAGACCACTCTTACCCAGTCCAAAGATCAGGGCTTGATCCATCACCGTTATTTATCTCACTGCCCCATCCCAGCTCAGAACCTGGCTATATGCAAATCAGTCTGTCCCTGGCCCAGTGCATCATGGGAACAGGGCAGACTAAACTACCAAGCCAATTCTTTACCAGAAAGGAGACAAGCTACCGGGGACCGGTTTCTGGCATTTCAGCCTCTTCGGCCCGGCTTGCTTGAATCCTGATGGAGCAGTGAGAGAGGGACTCATGTCTGAGTATACCCTGCCACACCTATAGTGGCCAAAATCGATTTACAAGCAAGCCGGGCCGAAGAGGCTGAAATGCCAGAAACCGGTCCCCGGTAGCTTGTTTCCTTCCCAGTGTAAGAATTGGCTTTTGTAGTTTGGTTTGCCCTGTTCCCATCATGCACTGGGACTGGAACAGACTAATTTGCATACAGCCAGGTTCTGAAACTGGGATGGTGCAGTGAGCTAAAAAACGGTGTTGGATCTAGCCCTGATCTCTTGACTGGGTGAGAGTATTCTGTTTAATTCAGAGACTCTGTCCCTCACCACCCCTTGTTGTAAATACACTACAAATGGACATGACACAGTAGTATTATAAAAATAAGGATTTTTATATAAGGCTTAGCACAAGACCAAATAACGACAAAAATGTACACAATCTTAATAAATAATCTGGGAAGGGAAAAATAGTTCAAGGTAGTTTCATCTTTAGCACAAAGTCTTTAGTATCAAAGCAAATCTTCTTCTTGGCAACACAGTTCTTAGCAACGAGGTAACTCACACGGGAGCTACACGACGTCGAGGCAAAGTTAATCCAAAGGTTCGGCGTCGACCGCGAGGAGCGCTACGTCGAGCCCGGAGTCACACGGACCCCCAACAACACAGTACCTTGGAAAATGAAGCACACAATGATCAGCGGCGTCGAGCAATCCGGCGTCGCGTCTTCGGTGTCGATCAGGCCTCAGCAGGCGTCGTTGTCGATGATGCGGTTGCAAAGTGTGAGCAGCGTTCACGGCGTCGAGAGGGCACGAGGGCGATGCGATCAGCAGCGGTGCAGACACGAGGTCCCTTGGAGCTGGAGCCGAACTCCCTACTCACTGGCGTTGCTGCTGGCGTCGATCGGGCCCGGCGGCTGGCGTCGAGGAAGCGGGACACTGGAGCCGTTACTCACGATGTCGAGCTGGATTCGGCGACGTCCGTCGGCGTCGAGATTGCTGGTTCTTTCAGAGGTGCTGGATTCACAGGTTCCAGCAAATAGCACTTGTAGCAGATGAAGTCCTTTAGCCCTGTGACTTTAGCAGGAGACTGGCACTCTTCCAGTCCTTGGAGATTTTCTTAGCAAGCGTGAGAGTACACACACAGTTCCTCTCTCCTGGTTCCTTGGCAAAAATAAAGAAGCACTGCAGGATTCCCCCCAGCAAACAGCACACTGGCAGAAGGGGTAGGCAAGTCCTCAGATCAGCAGGCCTCTTGTCCTTGGTTACAGGGTTCCTTGTCAGAAGTGATCTAAATTCTTGGTTCAGGGGTCCTTCTCTTATACCCCTTTTTGGCTTTGATCCCTTTGTCCATGCAGGGGAATTTCCCAACATCCTGGGTCTGTTGTGGGTGGAGCCAGGCAGAAGCACCTGGCCTATTCATTGCGCAGGGCTGGGTCCTCAGACGCCCAGCAGGAGGTGGAGCCAGCATTGACACTGGCAGGAGCAGAGCTATCGGCCTCCTGGCAGGAGGTGGGGCTAGGATCGTCCATGGCAGGCACAGAGCCATCAGCCGCTTGGCAGGAGGTGGAGCCAGCATTGTATCAGGCAGGGCAGGCTATCAACAACTACTCTCCCCCTACTCTCAACGTAAATCTTCCACTCATCCCACACTGACTAATCCAGACCTGTGGAGCCACCCAGCTCCTGTCACACACACGCAAGACCAGCAGAAACCAGAAATGGTTAGACAAGAAAATAGACACTTTCTAAAAGTGCTATTTTCAAACCCAGAGTCCAAAAACCATCCACACCAATGGAAGCGTAATTAAACCCAGAGTTCAGGGATACCAAACTCGACATTGCACCATGCTCCCCGAGCCAGCTAGGATCATAGTATTAATAATTCCGGCGGCCCATTCTAACCAATGGAGAGCAGGCTACCTCGCAATAGTGAAGAACGAAGATGGCTGTAATTCACTATTAGGACATGCCAACTTGGTCAGGCGTATCCTACCATATACTTACAATGCACCCTGCCCGCGGGCCTACCATAGGGGTGACTAACATGAAGTCAAGGGAAGGTTTGAGGGGCTGGTAAGTAGGTATACTTGCGCAGCCTGCGTGACAGCACTAGGCTGCACGTGGGTCTCGCAATGACCGACCCGTAGACATTCTTTTACGAGGCCGCTCCTGTGGGTGGCACAACACGTGCTGCAAGCCCACGAGCGGCATTTGTATTTACAAGCCCCGGCACTCCTGGTGCACTAGACTAGGGACTGACAGTAAACCAAATAAGCCAAACATGGATACAATAGATACATCAATTTAACATGGGGAACACTTGCGCTGTGGCACTGATCAGCAGTGGCACAGCGCCCAAAGCATATACCAGCAAAACATGGTAAAACAGTGGAGGCAAACAGAAAAAATGGAGGAGAGACTCAAGCCAATGATGTCAGGTCTAACAATCCTTCTCAGGAAATCTCCCAAATCTTTTAGGTATGAGGGGAGGCTTTGCACAAGCAGCTGCAGAAAGAAATCCACATACCGTGAGGTATTATCCCAGCAGCTAACCCTGGAAGACACAATGGGTCTGCCCGGGGGTTTCGTGAGACACTTGTGCACCTTGGGTAAAAGGTAAAGAGCAGGCAATTTTGGGTTCTTACATTGGAGAAAATTAAATTCTTCTTTTTCAATCAAACCTCTGTCTTTCCATTCACACAATTGATCTTGGTATTTGATGCGCGTTATTTATTTGCCGGTATTCTGCCACATTGTTGCCTTTAAATGTGCATGCCAATGTTTATTTGATTAATCATTGTGTTTTGATGTGACTCGTGCATTGTAGCTCGCATTGGTTAAGTCCTGTGAGTCTGTTCACCATTTTCAAATGTCATGTGACTGTATTTAAATCACTGATTCACTCACACTCACTCTCGTGAACAAGAGGAAACCTCCTCGAAACGCGTTGAGTGGAGCTATCATTAAAAGCTCGTTAAACTGCACAAGCTGGCCCAGACATTCCTTCTTTGAAATCGAGTTGTGAAAAGCTTTGATATATATATATATGTATATATATATATATATATATATATATATATATATATATATGTATATATATATATATATATATATATATATATATATATATATATATATATATATATATATATATATATATATATATTCACTGAAAAAACCATAGGTTATAGACCATATATAGTTAGGAATTCGCATTTACAAAACCTTATTTTACTCACACAAAACCATTGAAATTCCATATATAGTTAGTTGCACTACCTATATATCGCGCACCCGCAATCCACTGCTGATGATGTCACATATTACATCATTCATGACATGGTCAGTGACATCACTGATGACATCACTGATGACATCTCAAATGACATCACTGATGACATCTCAAATGACATCACTGGTGACATCACTGATGACATCTCATTTGACATTACTGATCACATCACTGATGATATCATTCATGTGATAATACGATGAACCTCTTCAGACTCTAATATAACCTTAGATACAATCAGTGTAAACAGACACTCACAGACTGTCACTCATCCATGGAGTTACTCACACACCTAGTCAGTCATGCAAAGAATCAATCACACCTCCATTTCCTCAACTATACAGTTATACAAACTTTACTTATTCAAACATATACTAACACATATTTACTCTCTTATACAATCCCTGATACAAGTTCACAATGATCCATACAGCCACTCACACATTCACTGGCTCTTATGCACAGTTATTTATATATGTCAACTCTCACATGTACTGTGTTTTACATATGTACTTACTTTGACATGTAGCACTGAGATATCCATTCACTCACCAATACACTCATGCACACAGTCAACCGCCCATACAGCTGTTTCCACATGCACTTTTGAAACCATACATCTAGTGAATCAACTGCTCACACATCTATGCACAGAGTCATACACCTCCCAGCCACCCACACACACACTCAGTCTCCCATACAAATACTTGGGCAACCAATGAATAACCCATATAGTTACTCATATAGCTACTTATCAACACATGCAACAGTTTACAGAACAACAGACATAATGATGCACAAATTAAGACAGTTTAGTCACTAACCCATGCACTCAGTGAGACACATTTAATCACTCACTCATACAGTCAGTCATGCACCTACTAAATCCTTCATCCAGACACTTATACATCCACTCATTCTTCAATATGTAAGACATATTTTAACCTTACAGAAACATACAGTCACTGGATGTTGTCATCAGTGATGTCATCAGTGATGTCATTTGAGATGTCATCAGTGATGTCATCAGTGATGTCACTGACCATGTCATGAATGATGTAATATGTGACATCATCAGCAGTGGATTGCGGGTGCGCGATATATAGTTAGTGCAACTAACTATATATGGAATTTCAATGGTTTTGTGTGAGTAAAATAAGGTTTTGTAAATGCGAATTCCTAACTATATATGGTCTATAACCTATGGTTTATTCAGTGAATTTTCAAGGTTTTGTAAATGCTAATTCCTAACTATATATGGTCTATAACCTATGGTTTTTTTAGTGAATTTTCAAGGTTTTGTAAATGCTAATTCCTAACTATATATGGTCTATAGCCTATGGTTTTTTCAGTGAATATATATATATATACATACATATATAAACATATATCATCTGTATATCTATATAAATACAAACATAAATGCATGCATACATATACTTATATGCATACAGATGCATGTTATTTACATGAAAGTTGAAAAAACACTAATAAAAGCAAAGCTAAAAAGCCACCTCATTACAAACAGAATGGCTTTAACTTAAACGAGGGTGAGATCTATTGCATTTTCAATGCTTGTTTACTTTCGTTCCATCAAGAAGGCATTCAGATGTGTCACACATTTGCCATAAATTCTGAATGTTAGCACTCTAGTTGCACATTAGATCACTGTAGTAAAGCTACTGCTCACCAGGGACGTCTGCTGCTGGTATTCAAAGTGCATGTTTCAGTCTGCATGTCACAATTTTTTTAATGAAATAGAAGAGGATTTGAGAAGTCACTCAAAATGATCCCTAATTTTTCTTTCTGAAGCACTAATCATACTTTCTATGGCAAAATTAACCCCCTCATGTTGTTCCTTTTTAAATTGAGGGTTTTCAGACTTACCACTTCATTCCAATCAAGATGGCTTCTGGTGTGCCATACTTTTGTCATAAGTAAGACTGTTAGCGCTCTAGTTGTTCTTTAGAACACTCTGGGACATTCTGTCATTGGGCTATACTTGGGGTACATCTGGGTGATATTTGGGCTACATTTAGGCTCTTTTGTCTCTGGTAAGCATGGGCGAATTTTGCGAATCTCGCGTTCGCGAATTTTGCGGATTTGCGAACTCGCAATCCGCAAAATCCACGAATTCTCGCGAATTTGCGGATTTTTTTTTTGTGTGTTTGCGCGGGTTTCTGCCAGTTCGCGAGGGTTTTTTACAATGTCGCAAATTGCGAACTTACCTGTCGGGTCGCAAGTTTCGCGAACTTGTTGTTTCTACGTGTCCAGCCGGTTTGGGACACTCTTCTTCATCACTGCCACTCTCTGTCACCACTGCCACTCTCTGACTACTCATGCCACCCTCTGGCCCACCCATGCCACCCTCTGTTTCATCACAGCAAGCCTCTGGTTGTCCAGTCAGTGTACATTATTGTGGCAACGCAAGCACACCTTCCCTGCCTCAAGTGACCTGAATTAATTTGGGGCTGATTAATGTGTCACAGAATATTTTTTTAGCTGGCACCTGCTTCCTTAGTGCTTCCTGATTAGTGATCTTTTGCACTTGCTAAGTGCTTTCATTGTTGCAAAATTAGTTACAACACCTGCCCTGCCCCAACTGACAATAATGCATTAGGGGCTGATTAATGGATTTGAACTTCCAGCCTGGCTCCTGCTTGTCTCCCTTAGCTGTAATTCAGGACCTTTGTGGCATATGTGTAACTATTCTGAGGTTCAGAGCAGGGTCACATAATAGTTTCAACTGGCAACTGAACTCTGGAGGGGCCCCTCAGGAAGCACTACAGGAAATGGCTACTAATGATGAGCCTGAACTTTTGAACCTGGTAAGTAGTTACTTTCAGTTTTGCTAAGATCGTATTTCTGCAATTTTGCACTTATTCGCGGGGCGCGAACTCACGCGAACAGTGCGAACAGTGCGAGCAAAATCCGCTGCTGGATTATTTCTCTCGTGTGTGATATATATATATATATAATATATATATATATATATATATATATATATATATATATATATATATATATATATATATATATATATATATATATATATATATATATATATATATACATATATATATATATATATTACCTACTGGCGGTCGCCAGTAGGTATATATAGTTAGGATTTTTTCTCTATGTAACTTTTGAAAATTCTATGTCTAATAACTTTGGCGTTTGTGGACAGAATCGGCTGAAATTTTCAGGAAAATGGCACATTTCGTTTCTGAGCAGCCCCTGAAAATTTGGGGGGTTTTGTCAAGGGGGGGCCGAGAAAAAAGGGGGGTCCCAAAACACGTTTTTAACATTGAGTTTTCCATAGGGCGTTTGGCCTCACTTTTAGCTCGAACGGCTGAATGGATTTGCACGAAACTTGGCAAAATTGTAGGGACTGTTAGCCCGATGTGCCTTTGCTGGGTCTCAATATATGTGCTCAAGTGGATTTTGAGAAATTAACCTTTAAAAAAACAGATATATACTGTGACAGCGTCCCGGATAGCGCTCCAGTTTGCGTACTTATTGCGTAACGGAGCTTTGCGAAGCGAAGCTGATTGGCTCTCCGGTGTCTGTCAATATTCTAAACAGTCCGTAGCGGCCGCCATCTTGTCTCTCGGTAGGATCGAGAGACAAGAGGAGGCCAAAGCGAAGGGGCAAATGACCATAAGGGGGCATTGTAGATCCTCCCTGACCCCCTAGGTTTGATGTGGAGGCTTTAAAAAATCGTTTTTTTCGTGGTGTGCGCCCGGTACGCGTACCGGAAAGCGGTCTGGGGAGCGTACTATAAGGAAACAAGAATGATTGACTTTTAACTTATTGTATGTTTATTGATTGTTTGTTTTGTTGTTTTTTTTTGTTTATTTTTATTTACGTAGCAACATGTAGGTACCAATGCAGAGTCTAAAAATCAATAAACGCCGTCTCCTTTGTAGATATCTTGCATGTTGTTACAGAAGTTATTGTGGTATATGGAATTCATACCATAGTTTGTCAGGAAAGCCGAAACAACATGGAGGCAGGAGATGATAAAGAGATGTTAAATACACATTGGAGATAATATAGTGGAAGAAAGGAAGTAAATATGAGCAAACTTAGTATGTAACACAAAAAAGTTGCACAATATATTTAAAGTCTGATTTCACGTTATAATCAATTTGCTACTAGTTTACAATATACATATAAAAATGAATAATGTGTCAAACAATTTTTGAATTATGAAATAAAAATTTATTATTCTGATTCTTTCTCAAAATTTAAAAGAAATTCTAAAAAATCATTATCATTTTTTTTTCATGTTCCAGTAGAAAATCTACTGCTTCCACACATTGCAGAAATTCATTGTTCAGTGAATCGTCATAGAATTGATGGTCAATTTCCGACTCGTTTTTTGTTCCTGCTTCAATTTTCAAGTTATTTTCTTGTTGTCCTTCCATTTTGTATGCTGAAAAATGAATTTTTTAAAAATATATCAGTACAGATAGGGCACTGTCGGGTTTCAGTACAGACAGGCAGTTTGGTTATTTAAACAGTGATTTTTTCGTTGGGCAGTGTATGGTATCAAACTGGAAGTAGAAATATGAAGACAATTATCAAATAAACTCTTAGTCAATTCTGAATTATACAAGACAAGTCTAACTCCATCCATAACTAAAACAGTGAAGTCTATTTTATTCTATAAGTATTACAGAGTGATAGAATATAACTATCAGAAAATGTTTTCCTAATTAGCTTACAGTAGAGAACATACTTCAGTTTTTTAAATAATATGTTACCTTTTAAATACAACTTGAAGTTATCAGTTGAAATTTAGTGGATATGCACTTCAAGAAGTAGTAGTCAAAATGGCTGTGTTTCTCTCTCTTTCTTTATATATATTCAGGTACATAACCAATCAAATGTCATGATATAATAGTAGAAATTGAAAGTAATATTTTAATTGGTGGTCAATTCCAACAATTCCGATATGTTTTGTGAAGTAATTTACCTCAGGGATTTTAGAGAGTTCTACATGCTAAATGGCTAAATGGTATTCCAACTAAATTTTTGAAAATGGTAGGGATTGGAATGTAGTATGAGCTAATGTTTAATTGGTGAAAGTGTCTCCAGTGGTCTTTCTGTAAATTACTTTCCCACCTTTTTTGAGCGAGTGCTTGTCAATGCGTGTCCCGGTACGCGAACCTGCAGAGTTTACGGGAGTCCTCCATTTTGTGTTTCGGTAGAATTGAGATACAAGATGGAGGGTAAATAATGTTCAGAATGGGTAGAAGGGGGTACTTTAGACGTATCCTGACCCCTACGTTTTCTGAGGGTGGCTGAGGAGGCTCATATATGTCGAGAAATAAATTGAATTTTTCACGCAGTTAGCTGCCGGTACGCGAACTGGGTAGCGAACCGGGAAGCGAACATAAGTGAAAATTAGTGAAAAAAGGTACATTCGAAATTTCAAAAGAGTAATTAAAGTTAAGGTAGCTCTGAAAGGAGCTTTTGGGTTCTGTGTAAGTTCTAGATACTTATAAGTAGGAACCAATACACATTCTTAAATTTAGTATGAAAACTCTGTTCCCCTCATCTGAGAAATGCACGCCATCTCCTCTGTAGATATCTTGCATATAGTAACGCAAGTTATTGTTGTAGATGCAGCCCATTCCATGGTCTCTCATGTAAGCTGAAACAGACTTATTTACATGCTTCCTCGATTTCTCAATTTGTAGACAAAATTGATTGGACCACCTCCATTTTTGTCTTTGGCATATATTGGAATATACCAAGGCAGTTTGAGGAAAAAGTATCATCAATTGCTCAAAGTTGTCTTTTAGGAGCATTTCCAGACCTACCCCAGTCAAAGTGCCCAAATCGTTTCCTCCACAGTGCACTATTATGAGGTCAGGGTTTGGCAAATGTAAAAAGGTTTTCACCAATGGTATCAATTGGTGACATTTCAATCCTCTTCGGCCAATCCATTTGATTTCCATATTTTGTAAATTGAGGTTGTGTAATTTTCTGTTATCTGCATACCTGTGAGCCCAGTGGATGTAGCTATGTCCAAGAATCCAGACTGAAAACATGGCTAGAGGAGTTTTTGCTGCAGTCAGATGAAGTGTAGGAATGAAATGGCAGTTGAAATAGTGAAGTTTGTAATGAAAAAAAACTGTGGAGTTTAAGTGCAAATGATTCATTAGCAGTGATTGGTGTATTTCCATTGCTGAAAACAGAAAGTTAGGGTGCATGGATGTGTTCTTTGAAAGATGTAATTTGAATGGTTAATAAAAAATGATGTTATGAAAGATTGCAGTGGATTAGCAGGTGTACTGAGAGTTCAGAGTTCATTTGAAACATTGTTTTGTGAACTTGTAAACATGAGAGGTCTGGCAGGCGGTAGTTGCTATGGAAAAAGGTCAGAAAGGGCAGAGGGGGGAAAGGTGTTGATTTGAAAATAGTGAGGGAAGAGTCTTGATTGGCTGCCATGAGAGATATGTTTGATGAATATCAGCGTTTCAGTTCCTTTGTTGGTTCCAGCCTCTGGAGTGCATACCTTTAATTCTGCTAAAGAATAATTGGTGTGTTTCTGAGACTGTTTTGAAATTCAAAAAGAATTTGTAAAGGTGAGTTATTGTTTCTATATTTTAGATAAAGACTAGTATGCTTTTTTGAGTAAATAAGAAAGTCAGCTGTGTATTTAAAATGATGTTTTGCGTCAAGTGTTTGCATTATGCTTTCAAAGGCGATTTTGCATTCTTTTACCAATTGTAATTGTAGTTAATGTAAAGTATTAGTACTGATAAGGTGTGTATGTACATAGGAGCTGTGCTGTGTTTTTTGAAATTATGATCAGAAAATCGTTTTTAAGGAAAAGGCATGCTTTAAAAAAATATGAGAATTCATTTACTTGTGATGTGATTCCTGCAATGCGTCGCTTTTGCAGAACAGATGCATGATGCATCTGTGTTGTTATTGCCCCATGCTGTTCTACAGTGTATATGTAAAAAACGATGCATAAGTGTTGCACGGGCATTGTAAATACTCTCCTATGTGTCCTTAGCCATTTCAAGTCACTCCCCCTGGTTCAAGGGCCTTGTAAATACATCCCCATGTGTGTCTGGTCATTTGTAGTCACTTTCCCCGTGGTGCAAGGCCCTTGTAAATACGCCCCGATGTGTGCTTGAAAAATTTTGTTTTTGATTGTTTGAGTTACATAGCCATGTAAAAAGTTATTGAAAAAAAGGTGCAAGTACCTTAAAAAAACGTTTTCATGTGTATTAGGGCATTTTAAGTCAGTTCCCCATGAATGTAGGTGTATAATTGTTTTACATAAAAGGTTTAAAAACTTTTTTTGAAATTAAATGCATGCACACTTTGGGCCCGATGTAGGTGGCCATTTCAGGCCATTTACCGACCGGTTACCGCCGATTTCGGCCGTTTCCGACCGGTAAATGGCCAATCGGTTTGTAGGGGCCTAAATCCAAGGCCACATGTAGGTAAATCTACATTTACAGAATTGGTAAAATTACCGATTTGGTAAAATACCAAATAGTAATTTTACAGATTCTGTAAATTCCATATGTAGGTGGGACTCTTCTGAGTCTCAAAGGCCTTAACGAATCGGTATTTTACCATGAAATCCAACTTCATGGTAAAATACCGATTCCGGTGTGCATGCACATGTTTGCACGTACACGTATGTCATGTGACAGGCAGGTATGCCTGCCACATGGCACCTGTGCCTGTTTTTGGGGTGCCAGAGGGTGTCAAAGTGACATCCCCTGCACCCTTGTGAATTCTTTAATTACCGATTCGGTAAATACCGAATTGGTAATGCCTAATCATTCCTATGGGCTTCAAAGCCCATAGGAGTGAATGGGCATTACCGATTCGGTATTTACCGAATTGGTAATTAAAGAATTGTTAAGGATTCGGTAACGAATCCAGTTGTTGAGACCTACATACCATTTACCGATTTTGAAATACCGAATCGGTACAATTCGGTATTTTAA
The DNA here is from genome assembly GCF_964263255.1 of Lissotriton vulgaris. NCBI lineage: Eukaryota > Metazoa > Chordata > Amphibia > Caudata > Salamandridae > Lissotriton > Lissotriton vulgaris. The sequence continues at coordinate 187,497 of NW_028251111.1, read as the reverse complement.
AATCGGTAAATGTTTTTTACCTACATCTGGCCCTAGAATCGGTATTTTACCATCAAATTGGTTTTGATGGTAAAATACCGATTCGTAAAGGCTCCTGGCACTCTGAAGAGTCCCACCTACATATGGGTGGCTTCAAATCGGTATATTTACCGATGTTTTATTTTACCAAATCGGTAAAATTACCGATTCGGTAATTTTACCGATTCGGTAATATATTGCCCCTTACATGACAAATTTTGTAAACTGGTCGGTAACGGCCGAAAATACTGTTTTTCCGCTGTTACCGACCGACCTACATCTGGCCCTTAAAGTCTTAGGGACAGATTTATGATGGTTGTGCGCCTCTTTTGTGCTGCTGTTGCGTCACTTTTATAATGCAGGAGAGATTTACAAGATGCACCATGTTGCAAAACAGCAGCCGCGGGTCGTGGAGGGAGTTACGGTGGGGCAGGCAGGCGGGGAGGGGGAGGGGCAGGGTGGAGGGACGTAAACACTGGCATATGGATTATTGCAGGTAAGTACACAATTTAATGTGCGTAAAGTTTCATGTGGGCTTTTTGTTGCAGGGTGGGTAGTCATTTGCATGAAAGCCCTGTAATACTATCACTATCACAGTAAAATTAAAAATATTTCATTGAATCTTCTTTATAGCATTGCTGAATCAAATTCTTACTGTTATTGATTTACTGTTTGGTAATAGTGGTTAATAGCATTTTTTATTATATTTTACCACAGATTCAACTGCAGATTATTTAGAAATTAGACAATGCCGTCTAAGGATAGAATCCGAAAGGCTACGAAACGTCAAAGACAGCAGATTAGTAAATGCTTGCAGCAGTCCTCTACATTAAAATCACCTCAACGCACGAAGAAAGCTCCGGGTAAGAGAACGAAATCATTTCTTAGAAACATTTGTAGAAACAAAAGTATAACTACAGAACAAGTTTTAGTGCCGAAAAAGAGAGCCAATTTAAATGGAAAGGAAAGGGCCGTCAAAAAAGTTTCTGCTACAGCAGGAGATAACTCTGTGCATGGCAGTAGAAGGGAAAATGCATTCAGGGACATTCGTAGGCGAATGTTCCGCAACAGGGTAATTGTCAATTTGCTAAAACAATTTAAGAAAGGCCAACAGAAAGTGGCATTTTATAAGAAAAAGAAAAATGTAGAGAAAATTATTGATCAGGCTTTCGTAATTAAGCGAAAGTTATTTATTTTGGTAATTAATAGAATTAGGAAACTAAACAAGGTAATCTATGTTTTCAAATCAAATAGTAGATGGAAGAGAGAAGTTAATCGAAGTAATTTTTGTGAAGTTTTCTCAGGAGAATGGATGCATTGTTCAAATAGTGAGGCATTTTTTAATGAGGAGAGTTATTTTCAGGACAATGATTTGGTGCATGCAGTTGACACCAGTGGTCGAGCTTATGAGGTAAAAGATGGTCAACCGGTTGAAAAAGAAATACTTGTGTCTGCAGATGCAGAAGAGGTGTTAAGTGATGAGGTTTTAGGGAGACGTCCTAAGGGACCAATGTACACCTGGAAGTGTAGTTCTATTCGCAGTGTGCGACAGGATTCCATCAATTTGCTTTGTGATTTTATACGGACGTTTAATAAGAAAAGTTTAAAACAAAAAATTAAGTTGTTGTAAGAATTAGATCCTTGCAGAGTGAGACAAGTGACAGGTTTTCATGGTCATTCACTGGCTTGTCTTTCCAGGAGAGTATGCCAGAGTGTTTTTCATCATTTCAGGATGCTAGCAGTGCATCATAATAAAGAGAGGAAATTAGTGAGAATGTTGTATTATGCTAAGAGTCCAACAATTATGCTTAAACAATTAAGCAGTGCTCTTTTGCATGGTTCTGAAGTAGATGTGAAGAATATTTGTCATGAAATTGAGTTCTGTTACTTTGCTGGTAAAGAGAACAATGTTGATATTGAACCACTAGAAGAAGTTAATGTGGAAGACAGTGTACAGATTTTCAGTACACATAAGTTTCACAAGGAAATTTCCACGTTTATGGTGAAAACATGTGAGAGGCCTAATTTCACTTGTGTGTGTTGTAGAAGGACTTATTATAAGAATCAGACTAAGTTAGTGGATTTATTTGCAAAAAGTGATATGGAAAACAATAGTGAACGGAAGGATTTTGTCACATACTTGATGGTAGAAAATTATTTTGATTTGGGAGCGGACCAACGTATGTGTACTTATTGCTATAACAAATTAAACCAAAACCAGATGCCTGCTAGAGCAGTTTATAATAATCTGGAATTTGTTGACATTCCTTCTGAATTGAAGGATTTATATACTTATGAATCTATTTTGATTCAAAGTGTCCATCCCTTTCAGGCTATTGTACGAATGGAGCCAAAGACAGGGAAGTTGCCTCCTTCAGATTTACAGAGAGGATTAAAGGGAAGGGTTGTTTATTTGCCTTTGGATTTGAAGAAAAACATTAATACAATTGGAGTAGAGAAAGTGGATGAGGAACCTCTGGTTATCATAGTTAATGGTGTTCCGACAAAGAGTAAGAAAATCTGGCAAGATTTAGTGGATGTTAGGAAAGTTAAAAAGGCAACATTGTATTTGATAAAAAATAATGAGTACTACAAGAATGTATGTGTTGCAGAAGAGGAAGTAAGTGAAGAAGAGGACAGCGATTTGTGTCCTGGACAAATTGAGAAAGTAGAAGCCTCTAAAAAGGAAGAAATATATGAACATTATAGTGTTCATCCTTTGCATTCCAAGGAAGTCATAGGGAATGCTATTGAGTTATTTCAAATGAAACAAGCCAAAGGGAGTCCCATTAGTGTTTGGGAGGAAAGTTTGGAAGCTCGATGTTTCCCACAGTTATTTCCCACAGGTCGAGGAGGACTATATGATGAGCGACCTGTTCAAATTCCTGCTTCAGAATACCGGACTTTACGATTGTATGCAGAAGATTCTAGGTTTTGTCAATGCATTCCCTATTTATTTCATCTACTGTTTGAAAGTGATCTCTCTGGGTTGTCTTATGCAGTGAACCACATCTTGAAAAGTGGTGTACAACTGCGAAATATCTCGGCAAGGGAGTTTATGGATAAAGTCAATGTGCAAGACAGTATTTTGGATTCTCACCTGATTAATCTGATGGCATGTCAGCGTGGTACTAATGAGTACTGGTACCGTCGTCATGGTGTTTTAAAATGTATGCTGAGGAACTTAGGAACTCCCACATGGTTCCTCACTCTCAGCTGTGCTGAGTATGGCTGGGAAGACTTACTTGAAATTCTACGAGAGGTAAATGGAAACATTGAAAATATTGAATTCAAGACACCCGGAGAACTGTGCTCTTTGGATCCTGTGAATGTATGCAGGTTCTTCAATCATAGATTTGAAGCTATGATGTCTTTCATCACGAACAAGAAAAATCCACCTCTTGGAGAGGTGTTGGATTTTTTCTGGAGAAATGAGTATCAAGCAAGAAGTGTTCCTCATATACATATGCTGCTATGGATCAAAGATGCACCCAAATTTGGAACAGATCCGGATGACTTAGTGATGAGTTTCATAGAACAGTATTCTACATGTGCTGTTCCAAAGACAAATGAAGACAAAAGTCTAAGAGAACAAGTTTTACGGTTTCAAAGCCATCGTTGTGGAAAGTACTGTCGTCGTAAATTCAGAAATAAGGACAAGTACTAAACCAAATGTCGTTTTGCATTTCCACGGTCGGTGATATCAAAAGGAAGAGTGAACAATTTGATGTCTTCGCTGCGACATAATGTGACGAGGAAATCACCCAAAAACACATACAATTTGAAAAGAAACGAAGAGTCCAAGTACATCAACGACTACAACCCAGTGATTTTGTCCATGTGGAATGCTAACATGAATATACAGTTTGTGGCTGACAACTGTATGGCTGTGGCTGGGTATGTGACGTTTTACATCACCAAAAAAGAAAAGACAGAACTGAAGGATATGTGGGAGGATATTTCCCATGAAAAGAGTCTCAGTAAGAAGTTGTACAGTTTCAGTCTGAAGATGTTGTCGCATCGAGAAATCGGAGCTTACGAATGTTCTGACCGGTTATCTTCAGCAAGTCTCTATGCCAAATCTAGGAGTATCATTTGGGCGAGTCTTGGTCTTGCTGCAACACGTAATCGAGTTCTGAAACCTGTACGGGAAATTGAGTATTTGGCGGAGAAGGAGCCACACAGTACAGATATTTTGAAGACCAACATGTTGGATACATATTATCCAAATAGAAGCAGTCACCTGGAGAATGTTTGTCTGTATGATGTTCTACAAAATTACGTTTTCAAGAGGAACATCAAAGAAGATATTGATAAAGGAGTGTATACTGTAATTGGAAGTGAGGGATGTCTGGTCAAGCAAAGAAAATGTCAATTGGTTAATCATCGAAAATTGGATTGCGAATCTCCAGAAAGAAAAGAGTTTTTCTATTTAGCTCTTTTGCAACTTTTCAAGCCTTGGCGTGCAGAAGAGGAACTGCTTGGGGATTTCCTCTGTTACGAAGACTCTTTCAATGCGGCCAAGGAGTCCATAGAATGTCCTGTTTTTCCAAAATATCTAGAAATGTTGAATGCAGAAATCGAGCAGGAAGCACGAATTGCAGCTGAGATTGCTAGAGACAGTTCTCAGGACAGTCAGAGTTCTGTTTCATTGAGTCAGGATCCACTAGGAGGACCAGTTATCGAAAATGAAGCTGCCACTGCCAGGATTGAAGTGGAAAGAGCCATGGCACATGCTCAGGAGGATGTGGTTAACTTAGAAGATTTGGAAAGACAACTCAACGTTGAGCAGAGGAAAATATATGACGAAGTTACCAACCAAATTGAGCATGGATTAAGTCATGAGAAGAAAAAGTGCTCATGCACGTCGTTGAAGCCTGTCCGACTATACGTGAGTGGAGAAGCAGGAACTGGAAAAAGTTTCCTCATTAAAGCAATTTCATGTTATCTGCAGAAAAGGACTTGTTCATCGCTGTTTTGTGTTGTGACCGCTCCAACTGGACTGGCAGCTCATAACATTAAAGGTATTACTTTGCATCGGCTACTGATGCTGCCAGTGGAGCATGATAACAAATTACAATACCACAAGTTATCTGGGGATGCTTGTTGTGAAGTATCTAGAGTCCTGAAGAAGATGAAACTTCTTATCATTGACGAAGTAAGCATGGTTTCCAATGTCATGCTTGCCTTTGTGCATTTGAGAATGCAGGAAGTTCTTAAAACAGAGTATGATGTGTTATTCGGTGGCAAACACATCATTGTTTTGGTGATCTTCTGCAGCTGACACCAGTGAAAGGACAACCAGTGTTTAAACTGCTTACACATGAAGATACCAAGAAGTGCCTAGGGAGCATTGGCAACGTTAACATATGGTTAAACTTCAATTATGCTGAGCTGCGTGAAAATATGCGTCAGGCGAAGGACGAAGATTACAAGAATATTCTACAAGATGTTAGAATCGGGAAAGTGACTGAGCGTGGGAAAGAAGCTTTACATGCACGATTACTGTCAAATTTGTATCCAGAAGAAGACGTTCTGCCAGAGGATATTTTTCAGAAAAGTACTGAGAAAAAATCTGGAATATGTTTAATGCCAACTCTTGCAGAATGTTCCATCTTCAACAACAAAATGTTGAATTTAGAAAAACAAGAGATTGTGAAACTGGAAGCTATTGACAGAATAGAGCATATGGGAGCAACAACTATTTTGTCTGAGAATTTGAAATCTAAATTGGATTCATTAGAGAAGACAATATCTAAAACTCTGAATGTGTGCTTAAATTGCCGTATCATTTTGAGAAGGAATTTACATGTTGAAAGAGGTCTGGTAAATGGATCAATGGGTAATGTTGTCGATTTTGAGAAATACAGTAGTAGAGATGGAATTGAATTTTTTAAAATTAAATTTGATAGCATTGAGGAAGTACAGCTAATTGGTCGTTGCACAGCTAGGTTTTTGCTTGTAAAAGACCTATTTTTTCGCCATAAGCAGTTTCCTGTTTGCTTGGCATATGCGGTGACAATTCATAAATCGCAAGGTTTAAGTGTAGACACTGCTTTAGTGAATATTGGCAGTTCTGTGTTCAAAGAGGGTATGGCTTATGTAGCATTGTCACGAGTCAGAACTTTATCGGGTTTGTACTTGATTGACTGTGATGTCACAAACATTTGTGGGGATCTAGATTGTGTTAAGGAATACAATAGGTTAAGAAGAGAGTATGCACCACATTTGCCTCAATATCCTTTGTTTGAGAAACGTGTGGTAGGCCGGAAACGAAGAAATATCAGTAATAGTAGGGAGGTTGAAGCAAAAAGACCAAAAGTCGATGAACCAAAAATTGTAAGCAGGAATAAAATGAATTCTGTTGAAAATGTTGTTGGTTTTAAATTTGAAAATAGTTCTGGTGTCAACTGCTATGCTAATGTAGTTGTTAATGTTGTCTTTTCACTAGAGACTTTAAAAGAACAGATTGTGATCAATTTGGAACAAAGTTTTTGCTGTTTGTTGAATTCTGTGTTAGAGAAATGTAGCACTGATAGAACAAAAGTAGAACGTGTGTCTGAAATTCGTTATCTGTTAGACGAATGTTCAGGTCAAACAGAATTCTCTGAAAATATTCAGCAGGATTGTCAGGAGTTTTTAATGTATATGCTTGATGTATTGCAAGATGAAGGTGTAGATGTAGATTATCTGTTTGGTCTTTCTTATCTTTGGCAGCATGATTGCGAGAACTGTAGGCTATCAAGTACTACTAGTATAGACTCAGAAAGATTTATATATTTAACTTTGCCTGACAGTAAATCAGTATCCTTCAATAAGCTAGTAAAGGCAGCCGATCAAAACATGGAGTGTAGCCAATGTAAGTCTGCAATGCTGTCCACGTTAATTTTGCGAAGTTATGGCCAGTATGTCATTTTAATGTTCCAACGATGTAGGCCTGATGGAACTAAATTGACAACTTTAATTAATAATTTTGTGGCTTCGCAGTTGTCAATATCAGGAAGGACTTTTGTAACTACAGCAATTATATATCATGATGGTCCTTCAACTTCTTCAGGACATTACACATCTTATTTAAAATCTGGAAACGGCTGGTCATTCTGCAATGATTCTGTTTTATCTTTCAAAAAAAGATTGCCCTTCCACCTTAAAAATTCTTACCTGCTGTTCTTACAACCAAAATTTTAGGAAAGGAATCTTGGGATTTGTTCAGAGGAATTTCCAGAGGTTCTAATGGCTCCTACACTATATGGCCTTGTGGATAATTGTAGTACAGAGCGAAAACTGTTTGTTTTTATAAGCTAAGTCAAGCAGCAGATCAAAATAAGGAGTAGAGGAAATGTAAGTCTGCAATGCTGTCCATATTTTATATGGAAACTTATGGGTGAAATGTCATTTTACAATTTGAACTACATAAACTGGATGAAAAAAAGTTGTTAAGTCTAATTAAAAAATTTTGGGCTACACAGTCATCGATTTCAGGAAGAACATTTGCAACTGCAGCTATTATATGACATGATGGTCGTTTGACAACATCTGGATATTACACAGCTTATTTGAAATATAAAAAAGGCTAATCTTTAAGCAAACATTACTAATTGAGTACGAAGCAATGTTGCCTTTTGACTTGATTACTGAAGTGAGAATTTAGGGTAGGCAATTGGACTATAATGATTCTAGGTGTTGCTGTAATTTAGTGTGCTGTTTTAAATTGCTTTGTATGTCTCAGTTTTCTTAAAACAATGGAGTTTATCTTTCAGAAAGTGGCGGGCAGAAAATAGTAACAGCACAACAGAGTATAAGCTGTTCATAGGACATCCTTTGACGTCATAGAAAGTAAGTTACTTTGGAGGAGTTCTTATTTCTGCTTAGTTATATTATTTGGGTTTTTTAAACACAATCATTTTGATTGTGTTTTTTTTCCCCGCTGTTATATGATGAATACCTTCAACTCACTGTTTTCAGTGAAATTTGATATTTTCTGATAACAGCAAAAATAAACCATTAAATATGTTTAATTAATTTTCTACTTTGAATTGTGATTTATAATATGTATTCATTTTGTCTCATGCTCACTCTTTTTTTACTACCTTGTATTAATTTAAATTTTTTTGTTCTTTCTTGCACAGATTAAAAGTATAAAAATGATAATTTACTACGTTAATGACAATTATAAGGTAAGTGTTTGGTACTCTTTACATTACATGTCTATCAGATTTAACTTTTATTAGTTCCACTGCTTCATTTCTTTAACCCTTAGTTTCCTGCCTTTGCGTACCGGAACGCTAACCGGAAAGCGAACCAAAAGAAATAGAGGATGCTAGAGTGCTAAACATTCTAGCAATTTTTTTTAAAAGGGAAGGTAGTTCTGAAAATAACTTTTTTTTAAATTATTTTTGTTGTTTTATATTTTTTTTGTGTTTTTTTGAAGGAAGGGGAAACAAAAATGATTCACTTCAAAGGGCTCAACAGGAGCAACAACAACAAAAAAAATACTTTCTTGGACGTTTTGGACATTGATGATGTTCATATGCTCTATTTATTAGAGTAACACTCCTCTCTCCACATGAAATTAATTTGCCACAATCTATACATGTCAATTTCATCTGCCCAAAGTTATTTTGGAGATTTGGTACCGTTTCCCTTGCCTCTGATTCAGTTACTGCTAGTTCATTGGTGGATGTATTGGCCGGTCGGGGGTTATCCACCAAATCTCTAATTTGTCAAGCACTATAATTAATCGGGTGCCACCTCTCCATGTGTCGATGCATGGTATGATTACCATAACTATATTTTTTTTCGGTCCCTCTGGAAAGTTTTTCGTGGCAGATGAGGCAGGTAACGTACCTGGCATTTACTTTCTTTTCATGTGGAGGAAAAGAAAAAAATTGCCAAATAAAATTGACTTTAACATGGGACGTCCTTGGCATTTCTTTCAAAAAAACCCTTGTCCCTTGCTCCTGTTCCTCGTCTTCCTCTTCTTCCTCCTCTTGTTGGAAGATGACCTGGCCAGTTGGTCCTCTCTTCTTTGGTGGTGGTGGAGGTGGTGGGGATCCACCAGCTGCAGCTACTACAAATGCCATGACTAAGCAAGCAAAAACAGGTCTTTCTCTCATAAAAATGAAAGTCGGAGTGAGGAAAAAAGGTGGGACTTTCATCATTTGGGAAAAAAAAATGTTCTAAACCAATGAAAAGTGTTTATTTTACGTCATATGATCAAGCGTTCCATCATTAGGAAACTAAAAGTAAAATGAACCAATGAAAAGTTTTATGAACTAGTCACATGACCTGTTATGCTTACGTTACGCGCTCCGCGCCGCACCTCGGATCGTTTCCGGGGCTCTGCGTTTCGCGCCTTGGTTCGCGTTCCAGAACGCTTCCGGGTGCGCTAACGCGGTACTTGTGTGGCTTTCTAACGCGGTACTTGCACTAACGGAACGTTTACCGGTTCGCGGACCGGCAGCGAAACAAGAAAAAATAATTTAAACTATAATATAAATTGAATTAAAAAAATATAATACAAAAATATATAAAATATATTTGTGAATTAGAATAAGAATATATTTTACAGCTATAGATATTAGCATTTAAAAAACCAATTAAATTCACTGAAAAAACCATAGGTTATAGACCATATATAGTTAGGGATTAGCATTTACAAAACAGTGACATCACTGATGACATCACTGATGACATCTCAAATGACATCACTGATGACGTCACTGATGACATCTCAAATGACATCACTGATGACATCACTGATGACATCTCAAATGATATCACTGATGACATCACTGATGACATCTCATTTGACATTACTGATCACATTACTGATGATATCATTCATGTGATAATACGATGAACCTCTTCAGACTCTAATATAACCTTAGATACAATCAGTGTAAACAGACACTCACAGACTGTCACTCATCCATGGAGTTACTCACACACCTAGTCAGTCATGCAAAGAATCAATCACACCTCCATTTCCTCAACTATACAGTTATACACACCTTACTTATTAAAACATATACTAATACATATTTACTCTCTTATACAATCACTGATACAAGTATGAAAAGCTTTAAAATGTCAAGTACGTGGTAGATAAAAACATTTTCGTGTCTATGCACGCTGATGTGCTTTGAACGCTGCCCCCCCTTTTTTTCTTTTCTTTTTCTCTCTTTGCAGATAGTGAAGGGTAGGTAACGCAGGCCTTTGCCCCCGTTGTAATCCGTCGTGCCTGCTTCTCTCTCCATTTGATTGATTGTTATCCAAGCATTTACTGTTTTAGAATTGGATCTCTTTGCTTCATTCTCTAATAACAAACAAGCACAGAGTCACACACCTCCCAGACACCCACACACACACACATTCACTCTCCCATACAAATACTTGGGCAACCAATCAATAACACATATAGTTACTCATATAGGTACTGATCAACACATGCAGCAGTTTACAGAACAACAGACATAATGATGCACAAATTAAGACAGTTTAGTCACTAACCCATGCACTCAGTGAGACACATTTAATCACTCACTCATTCAGTCAGTCATGCACCTACTAAATCCTTCATCCAGACACTTATACATCCACTCATTCTTCAATATGTAAGACATATTTTAACTTTACAGAAACATACAGTCACTGGATGTTGTCATCAGTGATGTCATCAGTGATGTCATTTGAGATGTCATCAGTGATGTCATCAGTGATGTCACTGACCATGTCATGAATGATGTAATATGTGACATCATCAGCAGCGGATTGTGGGTGCGCGATATATAGTTATTGCAACTAACTATATATGCGAATTTCTATGGTTTTGTGCGAGTAAATTAAGGTTTTGTAAATGCTAATCCCTAACTATATATGGTCTATAACCAATGTTTTTTTCAGTGAATATATATATATATATATCTGGAAACCCTCCAACCACTTCCTGAGTTCTCCCAGCGGCAGTCAGGCGAGGAAAGAGACGCAGACCTCCGGAGCTTTTTCAAGTGGGCAATATTTTATTCAGTGACCCAACACAACGCGTTTCAAGCCCGTAAGCCCTTGATCACGTGTCACAAAATTGCATACACCATGATTTCAATTTAAAGTGCAAAAAGCGCCCCTCCTACTGTTTGCATCACAGACCACATGTGTAAGAACATGGAAAAAATACTGTGCATTGTAGCTTTCTTTTTTTGTAACAATTTAACCGCTTGTAAAATGAAACGGAGTATCACATTTGACACATTAAACACATTTATACAAGTAATCTAAGACTTGAATTTCATTAGTTAAAATATGCCACAGAACTTATAAAAAATAAATATAGTTATAGTTCTTTATATTTTAAAATTTCGTTTTACAAAAAGGCAAAACAACCTTTATCTATTACCGTATTTACAAGCAGTAATTCAGGGAAAAATAAATAACCGGTTAAATCCGTTTTATCAAAATACCCTGTACCAAGCTGAACTGTTATCCGTTGTAATCAACCCCTAAAACAGTTTTTTAAGTTTATACACATGCATAGTCTATAACTATGGAGAGGGTATAAAAAAGTGCTTATAAGTGCATCCCTTACAAAATAGTAAAGTGCAAGTGCAAAGAATGGTGCAAATTTCTCAAAATAATCAAATTTGGATCGAAGGGTCTGATTTGCCATTGACCACAAGAATACATGTAAATGGATTCAAGGCAAATATAGGTATTCCTAAAAAAATCCCAAAACCATTTGATTAAAAAAACAGTTATTTAGACTTCATTGTTTTTAATAGAGAGAAATTCTAAATGAGGGAGAAATATGTGCAAACTATATACATGTGTTATATTTACAAGGACGAATTCATATATACACTCAAGACTGAGGTACATGAACCAACGTGTTTGAGACCATGCTGTAACTAGTTTGTTATTACAGAAAGCTCCGCATGTCTTCCGTCGTGTTCAACCCGTTGGGCCATTTGCAATCTAAGTCCAAGATATACTTGGTCTCTAATTGCCGGAGTTGGCGTTCTCTATTGCCCCCTCTTCTCTTTTTGTTTACAGCGTCAATTACATAATAAGACAGGCAGTTGATGTTATTGGCATGCACTTTCTTAAAATGTCTTGCAACAGGATATGTTGCATCGCTGTGTAAGATGGCCCTAATATGCTGCAAAATCCTGACGTGCACCTGTAGCTTCGTGCTACCCACGTAGCGTAGCCCACAGGTGCACGTCAGGACATATACGGCATATTCAGTCTTGCAAGTGTAATTGCCTGTTATTGGGTTGGAAGTGGTCTTGAAGGGCGTGTGATATGAGGTCATGTTGCATCCAAAATTGCACGCTCTACACGTAGAACATTTGGTAAACCCTTTCTTTGTAGGCATCCAAGTGGTGACTTTTTTAATCTCAGGGGATACTTTATCCAGTCTGCTGCCCATAGTGCTGCTTCTTCTGAAGGTAATTACAGGTTTGGCAGCTATCCTAGTTTGTAAGATGTTATCTGTCAGAACTACAGGCCAATGCTTATTTATAATGGACCTGATCTGACGTTCCTCTCTGTTGAACGTGGTAATTAACCTAGGAGTATCTGGTGTCTGAACTAGGCTGGTAACACCAGCTGTATTGGGGCATTGTTCCTCTGTGAAAAGACTACTTCTAGGTCTAGTTTTGGCCTTTTCCTCTGCCTCCCTAATTGTTTTGGAAGAGTATCCTCTGTCTTTTAATCTGATTATTAAATCAGATTTACACTTTTCAAATTGTTCCTCATTGCTGCAAATCCTTTTTATCCTTAGGATTTCTCCATAGGGGATACTAGCAATGAGGTGCTTGGGATGCGAACTGGTTGCGTGCAAAGTGATGTTACCGGAAGTCGCCTTCCTGTGCAATGTACTTTCAATGGTTTTGTTGTGTACAAAGATCTTAACATCGAGAAATTCAATTTCTTTTCTCTCAATGTGGGAAGTAAATCTTAAATTTAAGTCATTTTTGTTTATCTCATTCACAAACAAAGTGGCTTCCTCTTCTGTACCCTCCCACAGAATGAACACATCATCTATATACCGCAGGTAAGATCTAATGTGGGTGTTGTATTCCCTTAGAAAGGCGGTTTTAAGGACCTGCTCCTCCCACCAGCCAACATGCAAGCATGCATAGCTGGGGGAGAAGCAGGCCCCCATCGCCACTCCTCTCATTTGTTTGTATAGATCTTTGTCGAACAAGAAATAATTATTGTTCAGACACCAACTGATTAACTGCAGTAAGATTTTGTTATGCTCATAAAGTGTGCTGGACCGTGTCTCCAAGAAGTATTTAACTGAAGCAAGCCCTTGTGTATGGTCTATAGACGTGTATAAAGCTTCTATATCTAAAGTGATAAGAAGTAAATTATTAGACCATGGGAGCTTCCTGATTTTCTGTAAAAAATCGCCAGTATCCTTAACATAGCTAGGTAATGACATCACCAAGCCCTGTAGGAAAAAATCAATGTACTGGCCCACATGTTCACCTATACTATTAATGGCCGATATTATAGGCCTTCCAGGAATAGGGACCACATTTTTATGAATCTTGGGAATTAGGTACAGCACAGGTATCACTGGGAACTCTATTAGCATATATTTGTATTCCTCTGTGGAAATTAACCCTTGTCTTTTCCAAGATGCTAACATTTTGTGTAAAACAGATTTGGCCTTCTCATATTCCTTCATATTGGACTTCGCGTAACAATTCACATCATTTAATTGGCGAGATGCCTCGGCTACATATTCCTTCCTAGGCCACAAAACTAGGTTCCCACCTTTATCAGACTTTTTGACCACCACCTCCTGATTGTTTTCCAATTTCTTGACCAAATCAAAGTATGCCTTTCTTCTAAAAAACAAATTTCTTTCACATCTGTTTTTGAGGACAGTATGATTTAATTTTTTGAGATCATTAATGATTAAATCATGAAACACATCAATGCTGTCCTTCGGCATAATTGGAACAAAACTAGACTTCGGTTTGAAGGGGCTGAGCCCAGCCCCCTCTTGGATGTGGTCTATTCTGCGTAGTCGTGCCTGGGTAGCTTGATCTTGCTCATTCTCTTCAGAACTGTCCGAACCATCTGCCAAATCATGTACCAAGAGTAATTGGTGAATATCCGATGCTGCTAAATTAATAGCGGGTGCTCTTTCATTTCCTTCAGCTGCGTTGTCTTCTTCAATGTCTTTTGATGTCTTAAGGGCAAAGAATTTCTTTAGCTTTAATTTTCTGATGAAACAATAAACATCAATGCGCGTTCTTGCGTAATTAAAGCTATCACCTGGGCAAAAATTGAGACCCAAAGCCAGCAGTTGTTCTTCCGCTTTGGATAGGGTAACATTGGATAAATTGATCACAGTATTATCCGTTACTCCTTTTTGTTTTTTCTCCATTTCGCTTTTGTTTTTTTGCTGTTGGTGTTTTTCTTTGCACCTTTTGCGTTGTTCGCGTCGTCTTTTGGTTCGCCGACATTTACTACTGCCTGGTTCCGTCGAGGTCTTAGTGTTTGCAGTCTCGCCTCGACTAAAAAATCAATCTCCTGTCCCACATTCAACACTGTTTGTTTTCTTCTTGTGGGAATAGATTCCGTGCTAGATGCACTGGTGAGTGAAATGGTTTCAAGACTGTCAGAGTTCTCTACGATTTGTCTTGCACTGCCCACTTCTTCCTGAGTATTGACTTTTTCTGTATATTGTTGGCGCTTTATGGGATCAAACTTCCTAGAGAAAGTAAAAATCTGACCATTTTCATAGTCTTGTAGGTCACGGTTGAATTTAGTTGCCTTTCTTAGTTTGATTTTTTCCTCATGTTTTTTTAGATGGTCTAACATGGTTTCCTCTAGTTTAGCATTTTGTTCAGTAGCTCCCAATTCCTTAATTCTTTCCAAAAGGACATCAATTTCTTTTAATATTTCCTCACGGTCGATTTGAGCATATTTTATGAGGATTTTAACTAGATTCATTGAGGCAGTGAGGTTGCTCTCCCCCCACTCACGTAGCATATTGGGATTAGGCTTGTCAAAGCTGGGCGCTAATAGAATCCGAAGTCCTCGTGGCACCCTTCCAACTTCTGCATACTTTGACAAAGAACGGTGTTCCCACCACTTGGTGATTTCAAGTTTCCGCTTTTTTTCCAACTCCTTGTACAGGCATGTAATGTCTTTGTCCTTTTCCGTAGTAGCGCTGGCTGGCGCGGCAGTTTCTTTAGCCGGTTTAGCTTGCGCGCAAAACATTGCCTCAGCCGCCAGCTCTCGTTCCCTCATTTCGGCTGCTGACATGATTGGGTCACGTTATTTTACACAAAGCCCCAACAGGCATGCGAGAATAAGACGCTGGTTCCTCTCACCCCGCCACGCTTTTGTGAAATGCTCCAACTCCCCTTCTACGTGTTCCCACTGGATACAGTATCGAGCAGACTCACCGGATTGTTGCCGCTTTTCCGCCGAACCTCCGTCCACGCGTACACGGTCGGCAATATCCTGGTGACTCCGTTTTCCACTCGTACTCTCCCGGGGTAGGCGGCAGCTGATAGTTATCCACCATGGATCCTTGTGCTGTGTCGGTTAGATTCAGCCGCCGACTCGTGGGGAGGAGGTCTGGTAACGAAGGTAACCGCCCTTCGTAATGGACACCTGGAAACCCTCCAACCACTTCCTGAGTTCTCCCAGCGGCAGTCAGGCGAGGAAAGAGACGCAGACCTCCGGAGCTTTTTCAAGTGGGCAATATTTTATTCAGTGACCCAACACAACGCGTTTCAAGCCCGTAAGCCCTTGATCACGTGTCACAAAATTGCATACACCATGATTTCAATTTAAAGTGCAAAAAGCGCCCCTCCTACTGTTTGCATCACAGACCACATGTGTAAGAACATGGAAAAAATACTGTGCATTGTAGCTTTCTTTTTTTGTAACAATTTAACCGCTTGTAAAATGAAACGGAGTATCACATTTGACATATTAAACACATTTATACAAGTAATCTAAGACTTGAATTTCATTAGTTAAAATATGCCACAGAACTTATAAAAAATAAATATAGTTATAGTTCTTTATATTTTAAAATTTCGTTTTACAAAAAGGCAAAACAACCTTTATCTATTACCGTATTTACAAGCAGTAATTCAGGGAAAAATAAATAACCGGTTAAATCCGTTTTATCAAAATACCCTGTACCAAGCTGAACTGTTATCCGTTGTAATCAACCCCTAAAACAGTTTTTTAAGTTTATACACATGCATAGTCTATAACTATGGAGAGGGTTCAAAAAAGTGCTTATAAGTGCATCCCTTACAAAATAGTAAAGTGCAAGTGCAAAGAATGGTGCAAATTTCTCAAAATAATCAAATTTGGATCGAAGGGTCTGATTTGCCATTGACCACAAGAATACATGTAAATGGATTCAAGGCAAATATAGGTATTCCTAAAAAAATCCCAAAACCATTTGATTAAAAAAACAGTAATTTAGACTTCATTGTTTTTAATAGAGAGAAATTCTAAATGAGGGAGAAATATGTGCAAACTATATACATGTGTTATATTTACAAGGACGAATTCATATATACACTCAAGACTGAGGTACATGAACCAACGTGTTTGAGACCATGCTGTAACTAGTTTGTTATTACAGAAAGCTCCGCATGTCTTCCGTCGTGTTCAACCCGTTGGGCCATTTGCAATCTAAGTCCAAGATATACTTGGTCTCTAATTGCCGGAGTTGGCGTTCTCTATTGCCCCCTCTTCTCTTTTTGTTTACAGCGTCAATTACATAATAAGACAGGCAGTTGATGTTATTGGCATGCACTTTCTTAAAATGTCTTGCAACAGGATATGTTGCATCGCTGTGTAAGATGGCCCTAATATGCTGCAAAATCCTGACGTGCACCTGTAGCTTCGTGCTACCCACGTAGC
The DNA here is from genome assembly GCF_964263255.1 of Lissotriton vulgaris. Lineage (NCBI taxonomy): Eukaryota > Metazoa > Chordata > Amphibia > Caudata > Salamandridae > Lissotriton > Lissotriton vulgaris. Next base: position 170,562 of record NW_028251111.1, on the reverse strand, counting down.
GTAGCCCACAGGTGCACGTCAGGACATATACGGCATATTCAGTCTTGCAAGTGTAATTGCCTGTTATTGGGTTAGAAGTGGTCTTGAAGGGCGTGTGATATGAGGTCATGTTGCATCCAAAATTGCACGCTCTACACGTAGAACATTTGGTAAACCCTTTCTTTGTAGGCATCCAAGTGGTGACTTTTTTAATCTCAGGGGATACTTTATCCAGTCTGCTGCCCATAGTGCTGCTTCTTCTGAAGGTAATTACAGGTTTGGCAGCTATCCTAGTTTGTAAGATGTTATCTGTCAGAACTACAGGCCAATGCTTATTTATAATGGACCTGATCTGACGTTCCTCTCTGTTGAACGTGGTAATTAACCTAGGAGTATCTGGTGTCTGAACTAGGCTGGTAACACCAGCTGTATTGGGGCATTGTTCCTCTGTGAAAAGACTACTTCTAGGTCTAGTTTTGGCCTTTTCCTCTGCCTCCCTAATTGTTTTGGAAGAGTATCCTCTGTCTTTTAATCTGATTATTAAATCAGATTTACACTTTTCAAATTGTTCCTCATTGCTGCAAATCCTTTTTATCCTTAGGATTTCTCCTTAGGGGATACTAGCAATGAGGTGCTTGGGATGCGAACTGGTTGCGTGCAAAGTGATGTTACCGGAAGTCGCCTTCCTGTGCAATGTACTTTCAAGGGTGTTGTTGTGTACAAAGATCTTAACATCGAGAAATTCAATTTCTTTTCTCTCAATGTGGGAAGTAAATCTTAAATTTAAGTCATTTTTGTTTATCTCATTCACAAACAAAGTGGCTTCCTCTTCTGTACCCTCCCACAGAATGAACACATCATCTATATACCGCAGGTAAGATCTAATGTGGGTGTTGTATTCCCTTAGAAAGGCGGTTTTAAGGACCTGCTCCTCCCACCAGCCAACATGCAAGCATGCATAGCTGGGGGAGAAGCAGGCCCCCATCGCCACTCCTCTCATTTGTTTGTATAGATCTTTGTCGAACAAGAAATAATTATTGTTCAGACACCAACTGATTAACTGCAGTAAGATTTTGTTATGCTCATAAAGTGTGCTGGACCGTGTCTCCAAGAAGTATTTAACTGAAGCAAGCCCTTGTGTATGGTCTATAGACGTGTATAAAGCTTCTATATCTAAAGTGATAAGAAGTAAATTATTAGACCATGGGAGCTTCCTGATTTTCTGTAAAAAATCGCCAGTATCCTTAACATAGCTAGGTAATGACATCACCAAGCCCTGTAGGAAAAAATCAATGTACTGGCCCACATGTTCACCTATACTATTAATGGCCGATATTATAGGCCTTCCAGGAATAGGGACCACATTTTTATGAATCTTGGGAATTAGGTACAGCACAGGTATCACTGGGAACTCTATTAGCATATATTTGTATTCCTCTGTGGAAATTAACCCTTGTCTTTTCCAAGATGCTAACATTTTGTGTAAAACAGATTTGGCCTTCTCATATTCCTTCATATTGGACTTCGCGTAACAATTCATTTATATATATATATATAAAGATACTTACCACCTTTATCGAAGCAATTTCAGTTCTCCTTGCAAGTATTACTGAAACCCTTGTGTGGAATTTAGCCTGAAAAGAAAGAGACACATAATCATTATCTACTAGGTTCAATAAGGTAATTCAAGTTTAGAATAACTACATAAATGTTGAGCTTGGAAAGTATATAAGTTAACCTCTGTATGTATATCATTTAGAAACTGCCACATAGAAGAATACTGTAGCAGACACCTAGTAGCAAGACTTCAAGAGAAAAAGTTAGCCACACTGCTAGAACAGGTAATTTAGTGTGGGTCTATGAGATAAGGGAGAGAATAATAATAAAACTGGAATTTACATTGAGTTGTTGTATTTACAGGAAGAAGACACAAGAAAGGTGATATCCAGTCTGGCAGAAAGAAGGCGTGGTGTTTATTTCTCTTAATCCCAATCCCCTTTCCACCCTCTTTGATGTCAGGATCTATAAGACCATGGCATTTTATTCTGGGGTTGGCGGAATTAGCATCTGCTCCTGTGGAAGACAAGTTCTGGATATAAAGGTACTTGACAGCCTATTACATAAAAGACAACGTTACACCCCTAACAGGTCGCATGGTAAGTTATTCTGTGAACATCTCCTTTGAGTAACTTTCCACAACTCCAATTAATTCGAGCTCTCTCCAACGATCTTGGTTCCCAGGTTTCCCCAGGCATGAAAAGTGTCCTCCCTTCTCTCTGTTCAAGTTCTTCAAAGATATTCCTCTTCTTCCATGTATCTTCTTAAATCTAAAATAAAAAGTACAAATTCCTGCACCTGCAGTAGGGGCAAAAGGAAACCTTTTACACAGACATACATTCTAATTAACTTTTAAATTAAGAGCAAACAAGGAGAAATGAAACTTAAGGAAAACGAAAGTTAGCCTACAAGATTGGCTAACCTAAGAATGTTCTTAAAAGCACACCCGTTACACAAGTATCTATACGAATCATTTATAAACAGGGGGTACATTTATTTTGCATAATATCCATAATGCGCATGAATGATTACATGATTTCAATAAACAAGTGCAAAATCGTAATCATTCCTGTATATAACATTACCAATGTAATTGTAGAGTCTTAATATGGAGATGTAAATTTCACTCTAACAACCCGAATCACAGCAAAACAACAGAATACATGCGAGCGCATTTCATCCATGAGTATAATGCACCCTTACAAATTTTAAGAGCGCTGGGCGCTCTATCAATCTCGTCCCCAAACCTCCGTATATTACAGACTTCACAGGGCCGGACTCGCCTGCGAATCACTGTGTGAATTAGTATGCCATCTGCCTTCAGAACCACTGACCCATTGCTCATGCTGAGACCAGCAATACTTGCATGATGATAAAGCCTCAAGCAGTATTTCTGACCTGGGAAATTCAATGCCTGCTTGTCTGTAGCTGATCCTTGTTTGTTGGTGCATGAAAGAGAGTGAGCATGTCATACATGTACCAGGACAGTAACAGGTGAGAAACAAGTAAGCCCTTTGTGACAACATTAAACAAAAATAAGTTGGGTGCAAAGGGGGGGTACGAACCATACCTTTGTTGTGGTCAGTGCTCATTGTTGCAGGTGCTCAGAAGCAAAGTATGCCCTCCATTCAACTTTGAACAAAAGGCAGCGAAGTTTACTGAGAGAAAATGTTCAAAACAAGGCAAAAGCTGAAGAACAACCAAGCCTTTGTCACACTGCAAGAGGGTGAAACCAACACTCGAACAGGGGGAGGAAATGCATCAGAGAGCGCGGAAAGGAAGCAGTTGTAAAGGGAGCTGCCATTGGTTCTTCGATCTGATCTGTTTGAGTGTATGAGTTTGAGTGTATGGGTCCTTTTGGTCCTCCCCAAATGCAACAAGGCCCTGGAGCTTTTCCTTTTTTTGGGTTTGGCCCGAGACGGGGCAGGGGCAGGAGGAGACAAGGAACAACATCACAAGTCCACTGGAACACCACACCACAGTCCACGATGGACCTTCGCAGAGGGAAGAAAGTCCCACAAGAGACCGCAGGGACGAGCAATTCAACAACCTTGTGATGAATCTTAGCTCACATGCTCTATCACCAAATGAAGAACGCCTCCAAAACAAAGGCCTTGGTTTTGTGGCTACTCAGAAAGCCAAACATAGCACTGAGACCGCCCTCATCGCAGCAACAGACGACATTCGAACCCTACTGGACAATGGAGACACAGTCGCCCTCATCCTCCTCGACCTCTCCGCAGCCTTCGACACAGTCTGCCATAGCACCCTTTTACAGCGCCTCAGAAACGTCGGAATCCAAGGAAAAGCACTGGAATGGATCACCTCGTTCCTCACCGGAAGAACCCAGAGAGTCCGCCTTCCACCATTCAAATCAGAGGCCACTGAGGTCATCTGCGGCGTACCACAAGGATCTTCACTCAGCCCCACCCTCTTCAACGTATACATGAGCCCCCTCGCGGCCATCGCACGCCAACACAACCTCAACATCATCTCCTACGCTGATGACACTCAACTGATCCTATCACTCACCAAAGACCCTAACACTGCCAAAACCAACCTGCATGAAGGAATGAAAGAAGTAGCCGAATGGATGAAGCACAGCCGTCTGAAACTGAACTCAGAGAAAACAGAAGTCCTCATCCTAGGCACCTCCCCCTCCGCCTGGGATGACTCTTGGTGGCCAGAGGCCCTTGGAAAAGCACCCATCCTGACGGACCACGCACGGAACCTGGGAGTCATCCTAGATTCCTCACTCTCGATGAACAGACAAGTCAACGCCGTTTCTTCATCTTGCTTCAACATTCTTCGCATGCTCAAAAAAACATTTCGCTGGATCCCCACCGAAACTAGAAAAACGGTCACCCACGCACTGGTCACGAGCCGCCTGGACTACGGAAACACCCTCTACGCCGGTACCACCGCAAAACTCCAGAAAAAACTCCAACGCATCCAGAACGCTTCAGCCAGGCTCATATTAGACATCCCGCGTAAAGAACACATCTCTGGTCACCTGAAAAACCTCCACTGGCTCCCCGTCAATAAGAGGATCACTTTCCGCCTCCTTACCCACGCACACAAAGCACTCTACAAAATCGGAACCAAATGCCTCAACACACGACTGTCCTTCTACACCCCCTCCCGCCAACTACGATCCTCCAACCAAGCCCTCGCCACTGTACCTCGCATCAATAAAACCACCATGGGAGGTAGATCCTTCTCCTACCTGGCGGCTAAAACCTGGAACTCACTTCCAACTCACCTCCGCCTTACTCAGAACCACCTAGCATTCAGAAAGCAGCTTAAAACGTGTATATTCGACGAGTAATTCCCCACTCTTCTTCAAGCGCCTTGAGACCCTCTGGGTATGTAGCGCGCTATATAAATCTATTGACTTGACTTGACTTGACTTATTTGTAGCACAGGTTGAACTAGCCAAACTTTTTAGAAAAGTAAGATTACATTACTTTTTCTCCAAACCAGGGAACATTGAAACACCTATTGCGGATAAGAACACTGGTCTTAAAAACCATCCACATTCAATCCACCTAGTATTGGATTGCCTCCCAAGGTATTGACATTCGAAGCAGCTGTAGAGAATGATATCAAACATCTCTACCAAACTGCGAACAAGCCCTTTATCAACCTCTCAAGAGAAGAACAATCGGCGTTGCGCTCATTAACATCTAACGAACAAATAATCATCAAGCCAGCCGACAAAGGCGGGGCTATTGTTATTCTGGACACCGAAACATATAGAAACGAATGTCTGAGACAACTGAGTGATCGAAGATCTTACCTCCCACTCAATGAAGACCCTACAGAAAAACTAAGGATCAGAATAGGCAACTTGGTAGAAGAAGCAACCACTGAGGGCTGGATCACACCGCAGGAGGGGCAATATCTTCTTACAAATCATCCAACCATACCATACTTTTATTGCCTTCCAAAAATCCACAAACCCCAGAGACCACCACCTGGATGGCCGATTATTTCGGGCATAGGCTCTATTTTGGAACCACTATCGACCTTTGTTGATTACTTTTTAAATCCCATGGTCAAAGCCATGCCGACGTTCCTTCAGGACACCAAGGACGTTTTGAGACTCCTACCAAGTATACAATTCAATATTAATACTGACATTCTCATATCATTTGACGTAGAGTCATTGTATACATCGATTCCACAAACTGAAACACTGGAAATGGTGGGTAGTCTATTAGAACAAAGTGACCACCAGTCCATTAAGCCGACGCGGTTTATTATGAACCTAGCAGAAATCGCGATGAAAGAAAACTACTTTCGCTTCGAAGACACTACCTACCTACAAACATCTGGGACTAGCATGGGTAGTGTCTTCGCTCCAAGTCTGGCGAACTTATACGTTCACAATTTTGAACAAAAGGAGGTTCTCACATCTGCCAATCCTTATCTATTGTCGCTACACGTATGGAAGCGATATATAGATGACATTCTGGTGGTTTGGCGAGGCACAGAAGAAGATCTTGTGTCTTTCCATCAATGGCTAAACACCAGAAATGCATACTTGAAATTTACCATAGAATACAGCCGGATGTCATTGCCATTTCTTGATCTGAAGATCCACGTGACTCCCAATGGCCTTGAATCTGAACTTTATCGTAAGCCTATGGCCAGAAATGCACTTCTGAGATATGACAGTTGCCATCCCCGAGCTCTAAGAGACAATTTACCTTTCGGCCAGTTTCTCAGGGTGCAAAGGAATTGCTCCAACAAAGAGGCTTTTAAGATTCACTCGAGAAACCTGGAACAACGACTTAGTGCAAAAAACTATCCCAAAAAAATCATTCGCCAATCCAAAAAGAGGGCATCGAATAACAACAGGGAATCTCTGCTCGAGATACAGCCTCCCAAAGAAAAAACCAATAGCATTACTTTTGTCAACACATTTAACAGCAGATCTAATCAAGTTCAAAAGATCGTAAAAAAACATTGGTCTATATTGAAAACAGGGGGGGATGATATCCCCTTGCCTCTCTTTGCTTTTAAAAGAGGACACAATCTCAAGGACCAGTTAGTCCATACACGTCCACGGAACAAAGAACCCAGACAGGTGGGCACATTGTGGGATTTGCCGCCTGTCCAAGGCCATCATCCCTGTGGGGCCTGTTCAGTTTGTCCCCAAACTTGTAAATCAACTAGTATAGACATTGAGACTAACAGACCGTGGACACAAACCAGGTTCACCAACTGCAACAGCAGCAACCTCATTTATTTAATAACGTTTCCTTGCCAATTTCGATACGTTGGCATGACGACGAGGAAAGTAAGGACGAGGATACAAGAGCATAAGAGCACAGTGCGGTGCCGCAAACAACCTACCCGCCTTATGGCACATTTCCTGGAGGCAGGACATGGCCCCAATGATTTTCACTGGACCATTTTAGAACAACCACAGATCCCTAAGTTTTGCCCCGATGCTGGTCGTTTTCTGTTCAAAATTGAACAGAAATGGGTCTACAGACTGAACAGTGATAAGGCGGGGCTTAATGAGCCAATACCATGGATGTCCCTTTAAAACACCTATTAGATTCATTGATAAATATATAGCCCTGACACCTAACCATGTGTTTCCTGTCTTTGACACTCTACTTTAAATAAATTTAAACATTTTCTCGTTTATATCAAAACACAACACATGACAGGACCATTGTTACTAAACATGAGAAGTCCAGTATTAGGCTGGGGCGACTGTTGACAAACAAAGATTTAATCGCTCTCAGTGATTTCAGTATTAGCCACCTTCTCAAAAACATACTTCCAACATATCCTGGGCTTTGGGGTATAGTGACACCTTCTCTGCAGGCATACACTGAGAACAATAACATCCCTTTTTATAAAACTAGCATGTGAGACTGTGTAATTATAGTACACACAAAATGCGGGAAACACAGCCTGAAACATCTAGCATATGAAGCGTAACGACAGTTAAATAACATACACTGGGCTCCAGCGCTTTATTTCGTAGAAACTACGAAATTACGCGTCTCGAACTACAAATCCCGTCATGCATATCAACCACGTGACCAATGAGGATCACGTGACTCAACCTTCCGACACAGCCGCATAAACACGGCATGAGCTCGACTACCGGTGCCCCCCCAGACAGCTCGGATGACTGTTGGGAGACACCGACGGACAGGTAAGCCACGCGCACGATACTCATGCCCTTAACGCGCTGAAACGCGCTGGGTTGTGAGTTCTCTCTGTATAAATGAGCATGCGGATGGCTGGGAGTTCACCACCTCATATAGCGTAGCGCGAGTACGATTGATTGCGTAGCCGGCACTTAGAACACCATGGGCGGGATTCTTAAGGCTTTGCCATAATTTTGGTGTCCATTCACACGTGTAACATTATATGTGTTGCTACCAAAACAGAGCTTTGTAATATGTATAAGATTACCTTATTTACCAGCAGTGTCAATTTGTTTGTGATTCATTCTTTTGACACTGAGCTAAGGATCATTTATCTCAATCTGATTCTACAGAATCAGTATAAGCAGCGAATGTTCAGAAGAAATCCATTTACAACCTCATGGATGTTTTAACTGAGCCTTGATTGCCTCCTTCTTTTAATTCAATTTCTCAACTTTAGAGCGGTGCTCCTCATACCTGAGCCGCAGCCAGGTGGGGTGAAGCGCCTCAACCATCATTTATGGGTGAGTGTTTTGAATGGAACTTATTTCCTAGTATGTGCGATTCTGACACAATTAAACAAAGGTTTAACTTATTTAATAGTTCAAAAAAAAAACAGGAATATGACATATTCATGTTCTTCTGTTTGTCCTTGTTGTTCCTGTGGATTCCATGTCCTCGGTACGGTGCGATAACAGTATGTGGTTGAGCACACAACCTGGATTTTTCAGGTGATATCTTTTTAATTATTTTTTTCACGAAAAGCAGTAGTTTTGAAACAACAGGTCCTGAAGAATGCATGGAAACTCTTTTCTTTATATGCAGAAACATGTTGACCACTACTGAGTGCGGATATTATTTCAAACCCGCATTTGCACTTGTCTTTTAGCCTTAGGGACTGGGAGATACTAATAAATTGTCTACTTCTACCCAGTTCACCTAATTTTACAATCCCTCACTATTTCACTTCTCTCACTTCACACTGCTTTTCCCAGTTGCCATTTAAACACTTGAAAATCATGCATTACTTCCCTCTCACATTTCTTTTCATCTACAATCGGTTAGGGTAACATCTGATCGGCCGTTTTGTTTTGTCTCCTGGGCGAGGAGAACCCAAATGATGCAAAAGAGGGCAGTACAGTGTGGCTTCTGATGGGAATCTTTTCCATACGTCTTTGAGCCCTAACTCGGCCAGTATCACATAAACGTTTGCATGGTGTGTTCCCACGGGTGTTATCTGTATGGTATTTGTCTTGTGATCCATAGTGAATAACTCATTCTCTTGACTCCTAGGTACAATTTGGTGTTTTGAGTGTATGAGGGGCCAACAAGGCGGCTTTACAGAAGGATGCGGCAGTCAGACGCGGGAGCTGGAGACCAGAGTTCGAGTCTCGGCGCTGGCTCAACATTCTTTGATTCTTAGCAAATCCCTTAAACTACTAATTGAAATACTCAAATCCCAGGATCTACTAATATACAATTTTAAAAAACAGCGATCTTGGAGTGTTGGGGGTAGGGAGAGACAAAGTAAAAAATATTTGCAATGCTATAGGTCTCGCATTTAAATGCGAGACCTATGGCATTGCAAGTAAACGGCTGCCATTGTCCCGGCTGCTTCGAAAGTGAAAGCGGGCATAGCCTGCTGAATGTAAGCAAAGCAGGTTGTTGTGCCTAATGTGGGAAAACATCAATAAAGAAAATAGTACACATACGGTGTATCAATCAAGTGAAAAAGCCATTAGCTATGGGAGGTTACAAATGAAGACACGCCGTACTAAGCAGGGACTAACTAGCCTATTTAGGAATTAGAAGACAGCATTTATGAAGGACAAAGACACAAGCCAATTAAAGATTTGGGGGGTGAGTGAGTGGGGCTTCTCTCCTGTACTCTACTTCAACAGATTTCCAGAGCAGGCCTTTGCATGCTGGCTCAGGCTCAACCTAAAAAGGGCATAAGGGGGCAGAGTAAATCTGTCTTCACCCACAACCCCATGGGAGTGCCCAAAGACAATATTTTGGTATTAACATAAAAATATGAGCTGTAATGTAGGATTCAAAGACCCAGGACATATTCTGGGTTTGCTTGGATCTTCCTGGGCCTCTGCACTAATGAATTCAGCAAATAATTGGTGAATTCTGAAAAAAGAAATATGCACTAATGCTGCACTTGGCAAAAAGTCACACATGGGGTTGGGACATGCAGTGGGGTGGGTGCAGAGTCTGGCTGCAGTTCATATCCTGCAGTCAATTCCATGCAATAAAATGCTGAAGTCCTTGCACAGTAATAATTATCTGCCCATGGATGGTAGGGAAAAGGGCCTTGCCAGACGCCAGATCCAATTCACAACTTCATTTGAAGAAGAAGTTGGCCAGCCACAGATAGTTGATTGCAGGGCCTGGCTGGAGGAGAAGACTAACTGCTGCCAAACCCCACAGTGCAAGGTCAAAGGCTGTGTACAGCAGGAGTTGGCTGCACATGTTGAGTTGGGGCAGATGCTTGCCGGAGGTACGGAAGGCAGTCAACTCGGCTGCATACGGCAGAAGGCTGTGGTCACTCCTAAAAACATAAGCCATGATCTCACCACTAATGAAGCAGATGCAATATAATATGTTGTAACTCATCTTACAGATTGAATTACATATCACATTACCCTTAAAGCTTTGAAAGAGAAGACCTTAAATGAAGTTAAATTAATGTCATCAATGATGCCATTTGAGATGTCATCATTGAATGATGCCATTTAACACATCGTAAGTGAGGCCAAAAGCAGCGGATGATGTAGTGCTAGTTTTAGCTTACTGAAGGATAACTAGTGAATTTCAGGATTTTTTCATTGTTTAAACGTAGTTTCATCCATTATTTAAAAAAAGTTAATTCCTATTTGGGACATTATTTGAGGGAAGTAGGCAATGGTAAGCTTTCACTTCCCCTTCACACCTGCTTTGAAATGTGAATAACTAATCACTGGTTTGAGACCACAATTCCAGTCATAAAACATTGATACATACAATACCAAATCACAATTAGGAAGGAACGCCCTTTACCCACACCTCCCTTTATGTGATTCGATGTGGGTAAGTAAATCCATTTTGCTAGTCGGAAATGCTTTTCCGACTCCCAAAATTAGTTTCATAGACATTGAAAAAAGCCATTAAACATTTGCAAACCCTGTGATTTTGCAAATTACAGGGTTTGCAACAGTAACAGGGTTTTGTATATCAGGTAAAAGAAACAGAATAATTCTCTATGTAGAAAGTAATCGGGTATTTTATCGCCTGCATTATATAATTTGAGCAAGACATGTTTAGAGGGCCAGGGGATGACAGTGGTGGACATTTTTTTAAAACTATATATTTTATTGGTAGGAAACAAGATATATAAGTAGCATTGTACAGACATCATAAGACAAGATACTGTCTCATATTGTAAAACTGTACATATAAAACTGTGGTAGATATTTGTAAGACAATCAGTACAAATGAGACCTGCCAACCGGGCAGTCCTAGAAAAGTCCATAATATATGGCCCACTCCCACCACAATCTACCCCCAGGGTAAGATAGGAGATTACGTACCCTGCTCTTTTTGAATCATGATGTTGACCAGACCTTCAGGTAGCAATACAGCAAAGGTGGATGGCCATCTGGGCATGACTCAATGTCATAATCTGGAAGTCCACAGACTTACTGTGGTCCAGTGTCATTTATTGGTGTATTCAATACAATTGTGTTGGGTTGTGTCACAAAACTCTGCTAATGGGTACTTACGTAGACATCTCTTCTCTTCCCTGCGAAGGGGTTAACTATCTGCATTTGTCAACCGTATCACTTACTTTCTCCACTGTAAAAGCATTGTTAGGGCACATTTAGCTAAAAGCAGAGCTAAATCTATGTATCACTTAGTGGTTACCTTATTTTTAGGTCTAGGAAAGAAACCCAACAAGCAATGTTGGTCATTGGTATCATCTGATTGCTAGGTAGCCTGCGAGATATCATGCAGCACCTTCAACCAATATATTTAGAGCAATGAGCACAACCACATCATGTGCAAGAAATCTGCTGGAGATGCTTTGCATCGTGAACAGATGTCTGGCTCAGTAGGGTACATCAAGTGTAGCCTGTGTGTGGTCATTATATAGGATGTATATTTGTATGCACCAAACGAGGGCATTCCTGGGGACTTTGCGATGATTAGCTATGGTTCTCAACTATTATGGGTCACTGAATTCCAGCCTCAGAGAGGCCTCCCATAGATGCCCCAAGGGAGCTAATAAAATGTAAGGATCACAGTTTAATGTTTTATGGATGCAAGTAATAGGGCACTGGCCACGCCCAGTGCTGCGCAGTATATAGAGTATTGTATATGTATCCCATACTCTATCGAGTATATTCCACTATTGGGTGAGCGTGCTGTTGCACAGGGATTCTGATCAGGAACAGAAATATGCTTAGGACCATAAAACATTAGCAGATAGGGAGTGTGTCACCATACCACCTCAGTACCATGAGCCAGAGTCTGACAAGCTTTAGTGTCTCACTTTCCCTCCTACTCATACCCAGAGAGACAGGTGGATTGACACTACAGAATATAACACTCCCAACCCTCTCAGGGATTGTTGTGACAGGACTTACCCTTTCGCTCACACATTCATACTTGTCCATAATAAGATATGACAGAGACACAAAGGAAGTTTGAACTGTTTATTTAAAATGTCTTACTCTAGAATGCAGTATACGTGCCACAATCAGAAAACAACTAGCAAAAATTCCATCAGCACTGGCAATAAACCGTATATTATGAAAAGCCATGTCATATTATAATACAGAATAGACCAACCCCCTCCCCTTCTATGGATACAAACTGATTATAAGGCAAAGATCTCTGGGTTTAGTAGCGGACCCAATAACTTAACATACGCAGATGGACATTGTACATCTCAGATACAGCTGTGATGTTCTCTTATTAAATATTTGTCTCTGTCCGTCTATTACATTGCTATACATACCTTTAAGACAAGGCTTACATGTTCACAAACAACAGATGCATTTCTGTGTTGTGTCTAGGTACGAGTGCCTGACTAGAACAAAATAACAAGGGACATTGTTGTTTGACCTTGTCTACTAAATCCCAGGAAAGAAAAGGAGAGAGAAAACAACTGCAGGTTCTCTGTGAAAATATATATATTATATTATATATATTATATTTATATAGTAACATCTGCAAAGCTAGTGTGCCCAGTGTCCTCCACATTTAGGCTAACACGTCTTATAATACCAAAGAGCAAAAAGGACCCACCAATAAGCTCGTACTGGGCTCGCAATGTAGTGGCTGAAACTTGTTGAATAAAATATCAGAAACACCCTGAGGAGTAGATCGAGTCAAACTCTTAAGTGGTTTCAATAGATTGCCTTTCTAGCTTTTGTGTTCCCACTCCGCGATAGCAATTATTGGTAATGCCAACATACCTAGCTTTATGCTAACTCTCACACACTGAGAGGCTTATTTATGAGCTCTTGAATCACATTTAAGCCGCCATTGCATCACCTTTTGTGATGCTGCAACAGCGTAAATAATGGGCCACGTTGCTCCATATTTCAAGTGATGCATCTAGGCAGATGCGTCACTTCGTAAAGTCCTGCGCTACATTATACCTGCATCAGGTATAATGTATTCAGGGAGGGCATTCCCCCGCAGCAAAGCCTCGTAGAAGTGGTGCATTGAAATCTATAAGATTTCAGTGCGCTGCTTCTAGGATGCCACTGAGTCAAATCCTTACACCTGCCTCATAGCAGGCGTAAAGGTGATGCCATGCTATATTCATAGCCCTCCCCCTGCATTGCTGGAATTGCTTCATTGCGTCTGACACAACTCCAGAAATGTGTCAGTATTGCACCAACAGATACATCAGTAATACTGACCTATCTGTCATTCATTTCGACATGATGCATCATATAGTAAATATGACGCAACCATAATGTTGCAAAGAGGGCGCACTGAGAAGTGTTGCATCGCTGCTTTGTTGCACAAATGTAACACTTCACATAAATAAGGCCCTGAATTTGCATATGCCTGTGGGTGCATGTCTTGTCAAATTAAACCCAGTTGTACTGGTTCTGCCTTCTCTACATCCCTCCAAGTGAGCCAGGGTGGGTAGATTCATCAGTATCTCCTTCACCAATCTACCTCCGCCCACGGAGCAAGAGTCAGCAGGGGGTACATTTGGAGGAGGGGGTATAAACATCCAGGTAGGTGGCGAGGGCTGTAGCAGATAACCAAGATTCATACGAGCAGCAGCAGGTGGATCTGGGATGACGTCATGCCACTGTGCACCTGACCGCAGTCAAAGTTTTCAGAAGAACCTGCCCATCTTTCTCTTTAAGATGGTGTTGGACAGCTTTTCTGCACACACCCTGGCAACGTAATGTGAACTATCCACAGTTCTAAATATGCTGCAATTTACCCACCTAACTCTATAGCTCAAATCACCAGAGTGTACGGATATAGATGGCCCTTCACAAGTGGCTGCTCTCTGCGTCCCAGAAGTACAACTGGGGCGATAATACATGCCATGTCAGTTGTCTCTGCCTGCTGCCACACCCTGTTTAAAGACAATGGGGGTGCTCGATGATGACTCACGATGGAGGTTTTGCCTTGAGTATACATTCAACACAATGCAAAACAGCACAAACCTCCAGTTGGCTGATACTATATGAGAAAGGCACTTGACTCGAGCAATGGATGTATGGGTCTGACCAAGCGGACCTGCTAACCTTCAGGAAACTTCTCCAGACCTGGCTGTTTGACCAGTAGTTGCTGCTTTCCCAACCCCCTCTAACACCTTGAGACCCTCACGGGTGAGTAGCTCGCTTTACAAATGTCTTGATTGATTGATTGGCCAAGCAAGCTGGTGGTTGAATGGGGCTTACTCATAGCCCACTCTGCATTGTTCACAAATGATCTTGGCATTGTTATACCTAAAAGAAATGTGGGTATAAAAATGCAGCACAGAGTTCAGATTACTAGCAACTATACTGTGAACATTCTTAATTAATTTTGTAATCCTTTGCTTCCTCATATAAGGAGATATCTCTAGAATTCCCATCCATATTGCATATTTTAGTAGCAGAGGTTAGCAATGCATCCAGGCTTTTTTATATATACATGCTGACAAAGTCATGCACAGTCCCAATTTCCACCCCTTCCCACTTCTCTTTATATGAACATTAATGTATGCAGATTTTTTTGTATTTCTTATTTTGTTTGGAATTTGCTTAGATCACTTCACTGTGATTTTTGTAGTTTGCCTTGTTTATAATTTAAAGTATATATCTATAAAACGTGAGAAATTATTAATGAAGATATATATGTGTGTATGCACGTGTGTATGAGTGCGTGTATCTATGTGTATGTGTGTGTGCAATCTCACATCCCCATTGTATATAACCTGTGGATTTTTGAAGCGTTCTGCTTTGCAATATTACTCTGGGATATGAAAGAGTCCTCCTGTGGAGGACAACTTTTTCTAAGATCGTACACGAGCGCCTTATTTTTCCATAGCAATGCGCTGAATTATGGTAAAAACTGTAAGCTGAGTAAACACCTTCTTCTCCATAGCCAGTGCATATATCTCTTTTCCCCCTGTTGACTACAGTATTGTATTAGATGTTGCCGGAAGGAAAACCATGCATTTTTTATGAGATATCCGACTTTCAGTTCTTTAGTTTTACAGTGAAACAATTTGGAAAAATGGAGCTTGCAGCAAAACCACATTCAAAATGCATGACTTGAAATGTCCTCGGCATAAGTACATTGTTACCCTCAATAATTCCAGTAGGTTAAAATTTAGAAGCTCACCAGAGTACAAAGAACAAATGTTTCGCTGTCTCTCCATTACAAAAATGTGCACCACTTTGGTATAAAAAAGAAAGCAGGCTACACTTAAATCAATTGTGTTTTCTGTGCCATGGCACAAAATGCTAAAGGTTTAAGCATTTAAGGGCTTATTTGTGAGAGGCTTGTGTCGCATGAATGTCACTTTTTGATGTTCCGGCAGCGCAAGAATCTCAATCTTATCTATGAGGGGACGCAAAGCCACCCTGCCCGAATTTGCATGGCCTCATGGATATGGAGTAAGAAAAAGCAATGCAGGTCACTTTGTTGTCCTACTCTGCATCAATTAGACATTCCATGAGCGTTATGATGGGTTTTTCCAATCAACACCAATGGATTTTGATGCTTCCCAAGATTTACTTAATCGTGTAAGCATGGAGCAGCGGCAACACTTTATCCCTCCCAGAGCAGGCATAACAAGGAGAATCCATTTTTATTGCTCCTTGTTAATTCCTCTTTTCAGGTGTGCTGCAGCACACATGAAGGAAAATCCCTCTCTAGATTGTTTTTCTGCAGAAAGGTGCGCCTTTGTGCATAAAAAACGATCCTACCTGCAACAGAGGCACCGTTGCACCATGGTGCAAGGGTGCCTACATTGGGACTAGGCAGCAAATTGTGCACCAGTACAGGGGGAAAGGACAGGAATGCACTGTATATCATAATAACAGTGCATTCCTGCTATTTTCTATTGAACTAGGGCAGCACAGCAGGAAGACTTGCCCTTCGGCAATTCCTCATAAATGAGGCCCTCAGTTAAAACGATTCCCTTTTTCTAGTAAGCAAACAGATACACCAGATCAGGAATATGACGTCCCAGAGCTGATATTTAACACTTGCCCTGGCCAAATAACACACAATGAAAATATGAAGTAAAGATATTATCGGTACACAATATACTGCTCCTGGGCAAACTGTAAAGAATTTTTAATAAGGAGAAATCAGGTTTTCAGTACCAATCTGGGGCTTATTTATGAGAGCCCTGCATCACTTTTACACCATGTAAAGGGGTACATGCATGACACAGGGTTCTCATTTTAATATATGAAGCCATGGAAAACCACCCTGCATGGCTGTGAGAGGCCTCAAAGATCATGAGTAAGACAATGCAGCGCAAATTGTGGTGTTGCCTTACTCTGCTCCCAGGATACATTGCATGGGCGTTGTGGTGGGTTGTCCACTCATTACCTATGGAATTCGACGCTGCATCAAATTTACAAAGTGAAGTAAACCTGGGGAAGCTCCAAATTCATATGCCTCAGGAGGGGTAACAAGGAGAAATCTGTTTATTTCTCTTCATGTTCTTTCTCTTTCCACATGTGCTACATTCTTCAGCACACATAGAAAGAGAAAAACCCATCTTAGTATTGTTTTTGTGCAGGAAGGGGCACCTTACTGCATAAAAACAGAGCTGCATGCAATGGAGGCACTCTCGCACCATGGTACAAGCGTGCCTATGTTGGCTCTGGACTGAAAAAACAACCAGCACAGGTAGAAAGTACAGAAATTCACAGTATTGCTTCAATACACTGCATTCCTTTCCTTTCACTTTGGCGTAGGACTGCACAGCAAGGTGCCTTGCTGCACTGCCCAATGCAAAAATCCTGTAAGCATGCCCCTCAATATCTTTTAACTATTACCTCAACAGTAAATATCTCCTAACATCAATCTCAGTCAGAACACTCCATTCTTGCTTCAGGAGTATTAGTCCATTGCCCTATGGTGGGATAACAAAAAGTTCATGGCGAAATTTAAATACACTAGTGAAATTCATGTATTTCCTGTGTGTGAAATTCACCATATCCACATTTTTCGCTTTTGTAAAGTTTTGACCTATGAGAAACTATTTCATGTGCAAAATATTGTAGTGAGAAATAATTTGTGCCCTGCTGGTATTTTGTTCATGGAATTTGCAAAATGTAGCAAAAAACAAGCAATTTTGCACACCCCTACGATGCCGTATGTATGTATAATGCTAACCATATTTCATTCTTGATGCCCAACCACATTTTCCATAGAAGATTGATTTCAGTCTACTGCCTATTAGTTTTGTTGTATTTTAGCTTGGAAACAGGTGAACATAAACTATTTTAAATTGGTGTTTTGAATTTGAGCTTCCATTAAAACCTATATGCTTTTGAAACCATTAGCTAATAGAACAATGAAATGACAGTTTTCATGTTTAAAGTTCATGATTTGATACATGCTTGGACTTCGTCTGTGCTCTGATATCTCGCTCGGGAGCACTTGCCTCTTTCTGCTCCTGCACCTGCTGGGGATTTGCTCCTGCTCTACCACTGGACAACGCCGCCTGCCAGGGGGAAGCTGCAGCATCTTACCTCCGCTGGGGACTCAGTGTCCCAGAATCCTCCTGGTCATTCTCAGCTGTCCGAATCCTGCCTATTTACTGCTGCCCGAACAGTTCTGTGCAGGGCGCGCTCGGGTGAAGCCTGGGCCCGTCCTGCGCCTGTCAGCGACAGGAACAGGCAGGGAATGACAAGCGGGGTATGACAAGTCCGTTTTTATCTTTTCTGATTTTTCAATGCGAATGGGAGAGTAGTTCATCTTAACTGGACTAAACATCTTCATCTTCCATGGGTAAACGCAAGACCACAACGGCACCCCCAAACAGCAAAGGGACTACCTTAGATGGACTTTAAACTGAGTTATTTAAAAGGAAATTAAGCTTGCAAAAGGGCGGTTATCCCTTTTCTCGCCAACAAATATCCTTCCCAGCCCACCGTCTGCATCACTGGCTAAGCAGAGCTGTAAGGCAATACAAAATTGACTGCCCCCTGTTGACCTCCCTCTTATCCAAACCAACAACTATCTTACCCAAACATTTCTCTATATCTCCTTCACCCCCAGAGGAGACATCTATTCTAGCCGGTGAACAACCTTTACAACGAAACTTTTACAATGCACTACCATTTGTGGAGAAGTGTGGCTCAGTGGTTAGAGGTGGCGGACCCGGGTGGACCAGGGTTCGATTCCCCGTCTCGGCGGGTCTCGTGCTCAAAAATTCCACGGAGTTGACAATTCTCGCTCCGGTGCCTACTTGACTCATGGGGTCACACTCTGCGACTCTGGGCAATAGCTTGCTTAATCTCCACTACGGCCCCTTGTGGTGGGATGCCTGGCTTTCACCTTGTGGATACCCGGCCGGGGTATCTCACAGGGGAATACCAGGACGGGTTCCCTAAGCAAGCGCCTTGGGACCCCTGGGTTAAAGTGCGCTATATAAATCGAAACACATTTACATTTACATTACAACGCGGTCATTACGACGCAAACCATTACAACGCATTGCGCTGGGGGGTGCTCTAGGATAGGGAATAAGTTTAATTTTCTATCCAACACCTTCCCTAGTGTCCACGGGGACTGGAGTTGGAATAGAAAATTAAACTTTTCACTATCCAGCACCTCTAAGCGCTATGCGTTGTAAAGGTATGCGATGTAAAAACCACGTTGTAAAGGCAGGCGTTGTAATAGCCTGCGATGTAACGTCATACATCCATTCTAGCCAGAAGCAAGTCCGTTAAAAGGAAAAGAATGACAGCCAGTTTAAATCCAAAAAGGCCATGCACAGTAGCTTCAACATGTGCTCAGGAAAATGACTCCTTAGTGTCAAATCCAGTACTAGGCCTGCAAAATCAATAGACCTAAAAGCATGCAAATGTTGCTCTTCCCCCTATTTTTTGGTCTTTCTTTATTATTCCCTGCTCACTTCGATATTCTTTTAATACATTTTTAATATAACATCTTTAATCTTTCGACTAGGGACATTGTCGAACAATTGGCTGATTGTTTGGTGGACTTTTACAACCAAGCCAATCGTCCTGCTCATATCATTTGGTTTGAGGATTTTAACATCAGCACCTTTAAACTGTCTGGTACGTGTGTGTGGATAGTGTAATGAACGAAATCGTAATGTAAATAACTTTATCCACTCTGTCTATGGGGATGCACTTAATAATTTGCTGATGAAGTTTGATCTAGTTTTTGCAAGTGACACCTGTAACCCTAGTACCTCACAGTCTCTACCCTTATAAGAACTTGTGCTATTATCAAATCACATGAAACAGTTTTGTAAAGCACAACACTGTCACCCCAACGGGTATCTGGGAGATATGTCTATGTTGAAGAGCGAGGTCTTAAATCTCTTTCTGAAATCTGCCAGTGAGGAGGCTGTACTGAGTTGGAGAGGCAGGTAGTTCCAGGTCTTGGCAGCGATGTAGGAAAATGAGCTGCCACTGCTGTGGCTGAGGCTGATGTGGTTTGTGTGTGAGGGTGCGTAAAGGGGAGCGCAGGTGTCTGGAGGGTTGGTGTAAGTTTGGTCGAAGGTTGATGTAGGTGGCTCCGAGGTAGTGGAGGGCATAGTAGGTGTGCTTGAGGATCTTGAACTGGCATATCTTCTGGTTGGTGAGCCAGTGGAGGTCTCTCAGGTTGGGGCGATGTGGGTTCTTTTGGGGAAGTCAGAGATGAGTCTGGCTGCAATGTTCTGTATGGCCTGGTCTGAGGGTCTGGGTGGACATGTGGGTGTTAGAGGCATTGCTGTAGTGGAGGCAGCTGGTGACGAAGCCATGAGTGACAATCTTTTTTATGTTGGTTGGGATCCATCTGAAGATTCTGTGAAGCATGCAACGTGCTTGGAAGCATGACAAGGCGACTGTGTTAACTTGTGGTTTCATGGGCAGTTGGCTTTTAAGGATGATGCTGAGGTTGCTTCCATGGTCGGTCGATGTAGGTCTAACATCTGCAGGCCACCAGTGGTGGTCCCATGTGGAGGTGTTATTTCTAAAGATCAGTACTTAACCACATGCGTGCTAGTGGAATTCTGCACCCATGCTGATATTTTGTAAAACCCATTGTTCATGACGAGCTGGGCTCGTCATCAGTGTTTGAGGAGGCTACACCATGACGAGCCCAGCTCGTCATGAGCCTGGAAGGGGTTAAGCTTTGTCGAAGTTGAGCTGGAGGCAGTTGTCTCTCGTCCATTTGGCTACAATGGTCATGGTGTTGCAGAGTTAGTTTTGGCATTGGAGGGGTTTTGGGGGAGAGAGATAATCAATTGAGTATCATCTTCATTGGAAATTATGTTGAGTCTCTCAGATCTGATGAAATCTGCAAGGAGGGTCATGTAAATGTTGAATAGGATGGGACTGCAGGATGACACTTGTGGAACACCACATATGATGTCTTTGGGTGTGGCGGTGAAGTAAGTCAGTCAGATGCTCTGTGAGCCTGCGTGAGTGAAGAAGCAATCCACTTGAGGGCGTCTTGCTGTATGCCTATGTTGCAGAGGATGTTGTTGAGGGTGTCGTGGGAGATGGTGGCAAATGACATGGGAGGTCAAGGAGGACCAGGGCCTCAGTTTCTCCATGGTCGGGGAGTGTTCTAATGTCATCTGTGGCAGCACTCAGCATGCTCGCTGTTCTGTGTTTGGCACTAAATCCTGATTGTGAGGCATCAAGTAGGTGGTTTTGTTCCAGAAATTTGGTAAGCTGCTGGTTGATGGCTTTCTCAAGCACTTGGCTTGGTAGAGGAGCAGGGAGATCAGCTGATAATATTTGAGATCATTGTGGTTGGCGGAGGCTTTCCTTAAGAGGGGTCTGATGCCTGCATGTTTCTATCTCTCTTGGAAGGTTGCTGTGATGATGGAGGTATTGAGGATACTGGTGAGCTGTGCTCTGATTGGGCTAATTGCAAAGTTGTAAAGGTAATGGGGCCAGGGGTCGGTGGGCGTCCCGGAGTGAATGGAAGACATGATGACTGAGATGGTCAGGGTGATAAGCGCAGTGCAGGTGGTAATGGTTGAGCTGATGTTCGCTGGTTAGTTGACATTGAGGGTGTTGGGTTGGAGGTTCAAATTATCAAAGATGTTTGTGATCTTGCTAGGGAAATAGTATGTGAGGGTGTCACATAGTTCTTGGGATGGGTGGATGAAATTCTCTATGGCCTTAGGGTTGGAGGTTTCTTTGACTATTTTGAAGAATTCTTTTGTGATGGCTGCTTCTCTGACTTCTTTGATGTGCTGGTGATAGTTGTTGAGGGCTGTTTTGTGAGCTGCCCTGTCTGCGGGTTCTTAGTGGTACACCATTGTTGCTCCAGTTGGTGGCAGTTGTGCATGGTGGTCCTGAGTTCTGCAGTGTACCAGCTGGAATGTTTGGAGGTCTTGCGAATTTATTAGTTTTCAGTGGGGTTACTCTGTTGGAGCAGTTGGTGATTCAAGCAGCAAAGTTCTGGACGGCATAGTCGAGATCTGTTGAGGCCAACATAGGGGGGTGGTGAGAACCTGTGACCACTGAGTTTTGGTGACATTGCTGCAGCTGTGGTGGGAGGAGGGCTGATGTTTGGGGATTGTGTGCTGGGTGTCAATGATGGTGAAGTCTACAATTGTGAGGTCAGTCTAGGTGAACTCTGTGGTGTGGCTGAATTTGATTATGTGGCTGGAGGTGAAAATGGAGCCTAGCATGTATCCGGCATTGTGCATGGTTCGTTGACCAGTTGGGTGAGGCCAATATTCTTCAGGTTCTCCAGGAGGGTGGTGGGGCTGGCGCAGTTGGGGTCATCAATGTGGAAGTTGAGGACGCATGTAGAACATAGTGGTGCGAATCGATAGCTAGGGGGATAATGAGGTTATGGATGACATCGCAGAATACTGCTCAGGTCCAGTGGTCTGTAGCTGAGGGTGCCTCTTATTGTGGTCTTTGCGTCAGCTTGTAGTAGGAAGTTGAGGTGTTCCATGAGAGATGTGGAGTTGTGGTAATGCCTCTGTGCTGTTTGTTGACACGGTTTCTGTGTATCATCTTGTAGCCTTCAGAAGTGGTGGTGGTGATGTCTGGTTCGAGGTAGGGTTGAGCCACGCTTTGGTGAGGAAGGCAACGTCTGCGGAGAGGGTGGTGGTGGTGTTCCAGATATCCATGGCATGTTTGCAGAGTAAGCGTGCATTGAGCAGGATACAGTGGAATGGATGTGAAGGTTCTTGGTATTGTGGGCAGGAGTGGTACAAGATCTTTCGTAGTTTGTGTCACAGGAGAAGTGGCAGTGACTGCAGGTGAAGGGTTCTTTAATGGATCGTGGGACTGTTGTTTTGACATCTGAGATCCAGGAGCTCCTTGTCGGTGTACCATCAGGAGGACCAATGGTCCTGGTGCTGAGCATTGTCAACTGGTGGTGTGTTGGCGGGGCACCCACTGTGCGCATCCATTGATCAGATGTGCAGCGGTCCATTGGTGGTCCTGGTAGGTGGCCCAATTGGTTCTGGCAAGCTCGGAAGGACCTGTAATGGGATGTGCAGGGTTTTTTTTTTTAAAACAAATTTGCACCGGGCATAGATTGTGTAGCAATTTAACCTTCTACCAGTGATCGAATTATGCAACCAATACTACTGTTATATAAAAATATATATTTTCTTTTTTATTTCACTTCTTTTTTTCTTCTTATAAATTATTTCAAATATTAGAAAACACATACATACATATAATCAATGATTCTTTTAATAAAATACACATTCTAGATCCTTCTATATACACATTTGAACCACAAGTTATTGCAATGCATGATATACCTGAAGGGTATTAATGCCCTCCACTGGTAAACAAAAACAGTCACAAATGATCTAGCACAATTTATCTATATATTGTTGAATTAGGCACAAAATGTATGTCAATATCAGATACACAAATCACAGTTGTTGATTGCCAGATACCACATATGTACTGATTTTCAGAAAACACTGGTTACAGTTTTTAACTCTAACCAATGCGTTTCGGCAAAACCTTCTTCAGGGCTTTCACACCAGTGGTTTACTACAATGGAAAAAGATTTTATTTCAATTTATTTTGCAAAATCCTTTAATGGTCTATGGTCCAACTGCAAACTACAATAAAAATATACAGATGTCTCTATACAGACTATCACCCTCCCATATATACATGGTCAAAAAAGCTCAGAAGTTCGAGTTCCGCTGCAAAATGCAACAGTATTTATTAATACAAAAACTTGTGAACACATAACACATTTCTTGCAGCACCCCTAATGTGATGTTATCTGTGCAAAAAAATATTTCTATACTAATGCATTCTCATTTCTTTTTTCCTTTTTACTATTTGAGTTTATATTTGTGACATAAGAGTTAGCCGCCATGTACACATAGTCACTAGTCTTGTTAACTAGATTTATTTCTTACTCATATTTTCAGTCATCTTTTAAGGCTCATAGTAATTTCATTATATCAAGTTATTTAATTTTCCTAGGTTTCTCATTTGACCTCTGCACCAATATGCTGGAGATTATAGGGCAAGGAGGTGTGTTTCAGTCTATGAATATACTCCATTTTATTGCTTGATAAAATCCAACATCTCTCTTATGGTGTTTATGTACATGCAATGGCACCTAATAGCTCTTTACCAGATCTGTTTTGATCACTTCCTTCATTTCTTTATGTATATATAATGGATCAAGAGGTTCAATATACACAAACTCAATAAATACAAAGTTGTCGCTGCAATGGTAAAGTAATACGTATTAGCGAATTCTTTTATATATGGAATACTAATAATTACACCTAATGGTTACTTACCCAATCTATCACGATTATGTCCTTTAATTACTTATAGTCCAACATAGGATTCAACTTAGAGTCAAGTGGATCGGATCGTAAAATTGATAAATATATGATTTTGCTGGAATGACAAATTAATCTCCATTAACTAATGTCTACCTACGTCTATACAATGTTACAATTTTCAGTATCTAACTATACCGAGAAGAACTTGGGGGAGGACAGACAAGATACTCACCTTCTAAGATTGTCACAAGTGCAGCTTACATCCAGATACTTAGTCGATATTTTATATAGCTGAAATAATAAATTGGACTATATTAGATGCCATAATGCTCATAGCTTATTTGAATATCCCTCCTAAATATCTAAGTCTACATAGCGAAGGATATACTAACCTCGACAACTAAAATTAATTCACATTGCAGGATGATGTTCTAATTTTCAATGTCTTTGAGCCTTTAAAATACGTAGAGATGCACCCTGATATTTCTTGGTGGAAAGAGAAAGAGATAAAATTAATCGGTACAGCTATATGTCAATCCCATATTTTACCTCTATTTTATTCTTAACGCTCAGACGCGGCCACCTTTCTGGGCAATCACAGCCTTGGCTAGCTTTATTTAACACTATTTCTCAAGGTTCTATCAAAAGTATATCAAGTTCTGAGGCCATTCCCTTCAGTAGTCCTGTGCTAAGTCTAACACTCTCCAAATTTTCCTACATTCTTAACTTTGTATCAACTCTCAATTTATTCTATTATAATCGGACATTATAAACTGTGATAAGCAGTCCAATAGTTATGAATAGCATAACACAATGTATTTCTATGTTCGCAGTATGACCCTCCCAGTTTGCTCAACAATTTTCTGCATTGCAAAACAATAAGCTGATGGTTTTAGATCATGCGGTATAATATTTATTTGTTTAAGATTCAGCGTTTGCAAAACACAGGCGATAAGCTGATGGATTTTCACAAATGTGTTATAATATTTATTTACTTCAGGTATGACATGGTAACTAAATGTCCTGTGAATACATGAAGTTTTAATGTAGCCGGCACTTACATAGACTCTACTCGAGTGGGTATATATTTAAAATTTCAGATTGCTTACCGATCTTTCAGTACAGGGAAAGGAATTTCTATGTTTTACTATTAACCTTATACCTGACGCTACCTTATATATGTAAAGGAGCCTCGGAAAAGCATATTTTTTTGGGCATCCTTATATGGCTGGCGGTGTCTGAGAGACACCGCCACCATATTAGGGCTTTTCCGCCTCAGTTGTAAGCCAACCGTGGCGGAAAAGCTGCGGACTGAAACCAGGACCCACCAGCCATCCTAATGCGGCGGTGGGTCTTTGGTGGGTCCACTGCAGTTTTTCCACATCCCCCAGGCCGGCGGTGGCTTCCGCCAGCCCGGAGGATGCGGAAAATTTGCAAACCTAATGTGCCCCTATGTTTGCACAATATTATATAAACGCTATGGTTTATAGACGCTACCATAAATTCGCCGGTTAAACATTTTAATAAAAACCACTAGCTTACTTCATGGAGTATTTAACCCAAACCAATATCTGCCGGATAGCAACATGTGAGGGTGTTGCAAAGGAGCCTCACTATGCTTGCACAATATTATATAGATGCTACGATAAAGTCGCTGATTCGAGTTTTGCATCACTAACTTACTTAGAAAGATATTAACGCAAAACTAGTGCCTGACAGCTAGCAACGTGTGAAACATTCATTTAAATAATCAGTGAACAGGCTCAATAGCTCAGTAGATTCTCTTACCTTCCCTGTTTCTTGCAAACTCCTGATCCACTCGACGACATTTTGGTATGCAAACCAGGACCGGCAAGTTTCTCCTTTAAAGTAACCTAACGTAGCGTGTATACGCTACGCGATGACAACACAAATATGCGCCTTAGTAAGATAAGCTATGTCAGTCGATCCGCCATATTGTATGTATTGGCTTTCAATGGAATACTTATTTCCAGCTATAATGTCTATACTAATAATTGTGTGTTTTACCTAATGACTGAAACCAAGCTTTAAAGTTGAAGTTATATTATTGATTGCTAATCTTACGTTTATATCCGTATGAATTTTAGTCACAGATTTTTCATAACGTGGTTCTAGTTGGTATTAAAAAGAATCTATTTGCCGGTTTAAATAATACTAACAAATTTAAAGCTAACTATTAAGCCTTTATGGTAAGGTGCTATATTTAGCTGTTATCCCTACTTCAAACGTGATCTGTATATAATGCCTTCACGAGAGTGTCATATGTGGGGCATAAGATCAACCTACAACACTCTGGACACAGGCTACTCTACAGTAATTATGTTATATAATTTATTCCGAAGGGCAGAAGTTAGGCAGATTATCCTTATGGCCAAGATGTTTTATTTACTAACTGGATAGACACGTTATACACTCCTTAGCGCAAGACACAGGTCCAGCTAAAATACCTCTATTTACTTGGTGTTTTCTACCTTAACTGAATGGTTTAACAAGACTAGTTCTACTTGATGGCCTGATCACAAGGTATTTCAAGGTTCAAGCCTTTTACTGCAGTCCCCAAAATAAAAATCCAATACACTTTCCTTCTTTCTGACAAATTCTCTCTAATATTCGTAGTAGAAGAATTTATTTGTTGATTAGTTAAAATCATTACAAACAAAAGAAAAGAGCCAAAAAAAACAAGCAAACAAATATACACAAAACTATTAACATCTTTAAAATGATCCACCAGTAATGAGATGATAAATAAACATTTCTATAAAAGTATTAAAACATTACAAAAAAATAATAAAAATGCGTTATACTTGTTAAAATGCCTTATACTAGCGGCAAATACTATTATAGCAGCATTTAACGAAAATGACATGTGTTAGCAGTGGGAATTATAAATACAAATGTTTAGCTGTTTTCCATTTACAAGCGATAATAAAGTGCAATGTGCATCACTAGATTAGATTGTACTAATAGTCCCTTAAGCTGGAATAACACTTTGCTTTGGACAATTCTTCAGTTATATTCCTTAGATATTTTAGCGCGAAATACATTTACTTACTCCACCAACTCTTTTGAATTTCTTTTCTGCGATAATGATGAACTTAACAAAAGATAAATAAGTTTAATATTGACCCCACTCAAACAGGTAATAATTGCTTGCCTACATGTTCTAACTCCTAGTTCATTAAAAATCGGTTTTAGGATAGACTTCCGAGCGTCTGCCAATGCTGGGCATAAAGTTACTATATGCATTATTGTTTCCTCCCCTAGCCCACAAAGCCTGCAAATACTCAATGACCATTGATTCAACCATTTTAGAGTACCATCCTTTGTCGGATATCTTCCCAACCTCAAGTACATAACTTTATTCTTAAGCAAAGGCGTTAGATGATATGACAAATAGGGTTGGGGCGCAACCTACCAAAAGAATTAGCAATTGACCAAAAATGATTTTTGTTCCTTAAGTCCTCCTTATCCGCTATAGTCGTTAGTAATGCGGCCACTTGATTAATTTCTTTCTTAAAAACTATTCTACTCCTCATTTCCTCTTCTAATTTAGGGCAATCAAAACTACATAAGCATTCATTTAAGTACAGTTGCCAATTTTTTTAATATTCACCTACTGAAATTTCGAGCCAACACAGCTTTGCTAAAGATCCTTCATCCGAACGGACTAATGATAATAATAACTTCAAAAATGTTGATTGACGCGCCAGAAATCGATTCTTCAGTCCAAATTCCAGTCTTATATTTGCATGACTGACACATTTAGGGATCTTAAAAACAGTTTTAAATGTTCTGATTTCTATATCGTCAAGCAGTTTTGCGTCTTTGCCCCTAAAGATGATTGAGCAATAGTCCAAAGATGGAATTAACTTTGCTCTCATCACCTTCATTAGATGTTCATAGTTAGGGCAGGATAATTTGGCTCTTAATTTGCTTAAAGCAAGTGCGAGAGAGCAACCCCTAGCTTCAAGATTATTAAAATGCTGTCTAAATATCAGTCCGTCATCAAAAGTAATCCCAAGATATTTATATGATTTCACATTTTCATTTACCAGGCCGTTGATATTCCACTCTTTAATCCTCGGTTTCCCTTTTCCCATAGTCATTATTTTTGTCTTTTTTATATTAATTGTTAGTCCATTTTGTATGACATAACAATTAAAAGAATCAATTAACCTTTTTAACCCTATAACTGTTTGGCTCATTAAAACGGTATTGTCTGCATATTGCAGATATTTAATCTCTTGACCATAGATCGAAGGCGAATGCAAATCAATATTTTTAAAATGAGCTGGCAAATCGGCCATAAAAAGATTAAAAAGGCAAGGTGCCAAGACACAGCCTTGTTTTAATCCTACATTAGTAGCCAAACGACGGGTCATATGTTTTCCATCACCAATTTTGATCTGCACCCAGGTGTCGGAGTATAAAAGTATAATCATTTTTAATAGAGTTTCCGGTATACCTCAATTCCTTAACTTACACCAGAGAGTTTTTCGCGGCACAGAATCAAAAGCGGCTTTTAAATCAATAAAACAAACATATAATCTTTGCATCCTAGTTTTGGCTCCCTCACCTAATAGTGTTAATAAAATCAAATTGGTATGGGTTGATTCACCCTTTCTAAACCCAGTTTGAAAGTTAGGAATCAGCTCCTCTTTTGTGGCCCAAGCCTCTAACTCATCCAACAGGCAACTAGCAAATAATTTTGCATCCACATCTGTGAGTGTAATTAAACGATAATTAGCCGAATTATCCTGGGGGCCACATTTAAATATTGGTTGTATAATACTTCCATGCCACGATAACGGAATAAGGCCTGATTTAAGTACCTCATTAAACAAAAGCATTAATAACTCCGGCCAATTACTTAATTTAGCTTTAAATATTGCATTCGGAATACCATTTGGACCTGGTGCTCCGTTGGATCTAATCCTATTTATCGCTTTTTTTACTTTATCCAGCGACCAGGGCTCAATATGCACACTACATTGAGGAGGAGGGATACAATCCGGCCTCCCTCTATTTATTGTTTTATGCATGTCAGTAGGACTATTACTATTACACTTGTCATAATCTGGACATTGGGTATCAATTTTTTGATTAAAAAAGTTCACCCAAGTTACTTCATCTACATTAGCACTATTGCTTCTATTATTACCATTCTTGATGCTCCAAAATAGCCGTAGATCTTTAGATTTACAAGCATGATGTATCTTTGCCCAGGTAGATTCATAATAGTCTTGCTTTGCTCTCCAAACTTCCCTCTTATATCCCTGTTTTAACTCTCTAATTTTAAGTGATATAATAAAAAGTGATAGCCTGTTTTTATTCTTGTGCAGTAATCTTATTGCTTTATTAAGCTTTCTTTTTTGATATAGTAGGTGGGAAGAATACCACCCTGGTTTCCTAGGGTTCAGCGTTATACCTATAGAGGGCTTGTCCCTAGCAAATTTAGCTAACAATTTGTCACACAAATGTGACCATAAATCAACCATGGAATTCCCTTCACCGTGAGCAGACTGCACATCCTGTATTAAAAAGGCAAGGACTCCCAAAATATTTTCCTCAGTTTTTTCATTCCATGTTAACCTTTTAAGATTAAAAGCTGTTGGGGCTTTTACCAGAGTACTAGTTTCTGGCAGATAGTCCAGAGCTAGATCAAAGAGAATCGCTTGTGGATTGTGATCACTTTCAATCCTTGGGACTATCTGATAGCTTTTTACTAAATTATACAATTTCTCAGACATTATAGTATAATCTATTACAGAAGAACTACCTGCTTTGTTAAAAGTCAGGATATTATCCGGGTCATGCATAATCTTTAAATTGTATTTTTTAAACTCATAATCTGTCCATTGAGCTATATGTTTTAAGTCAACTGTCTGCTTTTTAAAAGCAAGAAAGTGCATGTTATAATCATCTGAGATAATACAAAATGAGTCCAAATGATCAAAATATAACGTTTTTACCATTCCCCATAACTGAGTGATTTATGTGGATCTAACCTTCTTTTTACAACTTAAATACACATTTGATAAAATAATGCAATGACCAGCTATTAATTTAACACACTGTAGCCATTTTACCTGAAGGTCAATTTCAAAGTGATCTACTTTAAGATTCAAAGAAACATATATAGAAAGACCACTACATGGGCGACCTGAGTCAGCTTCACGTGTTGCGACATTACAGTATTCAAAGTAACCAATAAAGGGTTAACTGCACGTGCTCCAGGTTTCTTGAAACATTAATATACTAAAAGCCTTCAAGAAATCTATTACATATTGATCCTCAATTAATCGTTTTAAACCATTAGTGTTCCAGGAACAAAGATTCAAAGGATTTGATCGGCATCAATTCTTCTTTTCAGGATTGCATTTGTTAATATTCCTGGAAGCCAGCTCTAATCATCTACTAACTCTGGGACTTTCTTCAACGCCTTACATGTTCGCAAACCAGACTGGCTACTCCTTATCTTGATGTCGTATGCTAAGTTTAATTCCGTGGACGGGCCTGATGCACTTTTTAAAACTTTAACCTGTGCTGCTGTAGCTATTTTTTTATTGTCTCTTTTTTGTGCTACCGTGGCTATTTTTTTATCATCCTTTGTATCAAGTGGCTTAATTGGAATCAGCAACATCGGATAGCAAGGTACCTGTGGTCGCCAAACTTTAATGACCCATTTCTTAAATATTATACCATTGGCCATTATTTTATCAACAATTTCCATATTTAACCAGGTTGTAATTGTTATCTCTCTGTCAAAGTGTTCACCTTGTTTCTTAAACTCCACAGCTTCCAGATCCCCAGTTACCACATCTTTAAGATCTGTAATTGCATGTAATAATTTCAAGATGTTACCACGATTTAAGATATCATGAGGACCTCTTAATATATATTGGGGACAGAAGGCTACTTTCCTCATATCAAACAACAGATTTGAATACTCAATATTATCCTTAACCATAATAACAGGTGGACAATAGCAGGCCCCAGAACCATTTCAGTCAGGAAATTAACATCTTTAACTTCCTTTATTAATCGCTCTTGTGTACCAGAATATGCCACCTGATTGGTCCTATTACCACCTTTCTGATGAGTGTGATTTACAAGTTTCTGGTTAATAATATTATTATAAACACCTTGATCGATCACTACTTCATTACTTGGTTTCAGGGTTAATTCAAACCCCTGTTCATTACTAATACTACCTAAATAACTATTAAAATCTACTAATTTCTGAATATGACTAAATTGCTCACTTTGGGCTTCCGCCCTTACACTTATCGGTTGTTCTGATACTTTTTCCTTTATTATTTTTGAAGCTTCGACTATGGGACCAGAAATAAATTTAGCATCAACATCCCCTAATTTTTTGATGCCACACTCCATTATTTGATTTTCCTTTACATTAAATCCTGAATTTTTATTAGGGCCAAAAATCGGGAAATATGATTTCATTTCTGATTTGATTTCTTCCGAGATTTTAGGATCTTCACATACATTCTCACTAAATGATTGTAAGTCATGTTTTTTCTTATTGTGAGTTTTCCTTAACCTTTTTCTTGCCCTTTTCGAGAGAATTACTGATTTTGATGGAACACTTATTTCATGGCTTTGATTCAGGCATTTCTGTTGATTGGGAGCGCACAGCTCTTTTTAAAGAGGATTCAAGTTGATTGAGTAAATTTAATTAAAGATTGGGTGCTACAAGCAGGCGGCACGTCCGTCCTACGTGCGTTTGGAAGATACACTCAAAGTTGTGTTCCCATGTGACTTGGGAACATCCCTGTCTTCTGTGCACACCGTGGGGTGCTTAAATAAGCTTCCAAGACATTTGAATGTTAGAAATGTTTTTAATCGTTAATGTTCGTCATTATTTTCATGACTGAAGATTTTTTGTGAGTTAAATGCTTTCAATATAGCTCCAATGCATTTCGGGTTTATTCACCCTTCATCTGGGAGCTTCTAGAAATAAATGAGACATAGCGCTGTTTTAGAAAATGTTTTACATGAAGTGACAGTCGTAGCATGCAGGGTGGGTCGTGATGTGAAGGAATTAGCCGAGTTGCACTACTCGAGTTTCACGGTGTAAACATAGCGAGGTGAGGGATTCGGGTGGAGGGGTTCATGCGTAAGAGAATGAGTAGATAAAATGCTAGATTAGCGTGCTCTGTTTTCAGGGTGACATGCGAGGTTTAACAAAGCTGTGCTGGGGCTAAGGAACCTGAAAAACTCACGTTTGACCGTTAACAATACAGGCTTCTGAAAATAAAGTATGGGTTTTGTTTTAGTAATTCGTTAACTACCGCGGGTCAAATGTGTGCAAAAAGCACCTCTCAGGTTGTAGCGTGGTACTTACAAAATATCGGCGTGCTCGGTTTCAAAACGGGTGATCAGTTTCGGCGTCCCTGCTCCTCGCGGACCGGGAAGTAAGTGAGAGTTAGTTCGGGAAAGTGTAAAAATAGGCGATGGACTACGGGTGGCGGCCATCTTGGGTGGGTGAATACCGGGCGGAGATGTGTTAAATGTGATATTGAATAAGCATATGAAATGACATAAATGCGTAGCAGCAAGGGAGGGTAAATGTTAATTAAAGTAAACAAATTGAACAAAAATAATGAAAATCTCGTGTAAAGAGAATACAGTGCGTTCGTGTCCAATCGTACTGCAGGACAGTTAGTAAATGGCATCAGGCACCATAAGGTGTTCTATAAGTAACATGAGTACTCTAAACGATCATTTAATCCAGTTGGTTTCATAGATTGTAGTCTATAAATCCATGCCATCTCTCTTTTGAGGAGTTCCTTGTGGTTGTCTTTTCCCTCTCGTTTTTCGATCACTTCAAGTATCAGGAACTTGAGATGTGACACGTTGTGTCTAGACTCTGTGAAGTGTACTGCTACATTAGATCTTGTGCTGTTGTTCCTTATGTTGGACTTGTGCTCGTTAATCCGAGTCTTTATTTTCCTCTCAGTTTTTCCAACATATATGCTGCCACATGGGCATTTGATGAGATAAACGACGTTCTGTGTATCACACGTGGCGTTGACTTTTAGTTTGATTTCGTTACCTCTCATTGGGTGGTTTATAGACGGGCCTCTGATTATGCAGTTGCAATTTCCGCAATTTATGCACGGTTGGGTTCCTTTGTATCGGTGTTTGACGGTTGTGTCATTGCTGAGAATTTCTTTAATGTTTGCGCTGCGAGTGTAGGCAAAGATGGGGGGATTCTTGAAAGAGTCACCAAAATCTTGTTCTGCTGTGAGAATGGGCCAATGTTTTAAGATGGTTTTTTTGTATGCTGTGCTGTGTGTAGAGAACCTTGACACCACGACCATCCTGTCTTCCTGTTTTTTGGTGGTTCGAACTAGTAAGTTTTCTCTTGGGGTGTTTTGGGCTTTTTGTATGGCTTCTTGAATGATTTTATTCGGGTATCCTCTGTCGAGGAATCTTTTTCCCATCTCGTTCAGTCGCAATTCAACTGTTGGGGGGTTAGAAATGATCCTCTTGACTCGTAACATTTGAGATGTCGGTAAATGTCGCTTCAGGGATCCTTGGTGAAAACTAGTGTATAATAGTGTATTATTCCTGTCTGTGGGTTTGCGGAATAAATCCGTGTCGTAGCCAGTTTCTGTTGCTGTAATTCTTACATCCAAGAAGGTGATTGTTCTTTGGTTGGTTTCCCACGTGAATTGTATTCTATCATTTATAGAATTGAGAGTTGTTAGTGCTTGTATTAAGGATTCCTCAGAACTTTTCCAGATGATAAAAACGTCATCTATGTATCTAGCGTACATTTCAAGATGGTTGCTCCAGTTAGGGTCGTTGTAGATATTTGTCTCTTCAAAGAGTTTCATATACACGTTGGCATAGGTCGGTGCGGCACAATTGCCCATCGAAGTCCCGGACCGTTGCAGGAACCAGGTGTCCTCTTGTCGGAAGTAACTGTGGTATAGCGTATAGATTATTAGTTCCATCAGGAATGTTTGCATCTCTTTTTCTATGTTGCTCTCTAGAATGGCTTTCTCCATCGCTTCTATCCCTCCTTCATGGGGGATGGATGTGTATAGTGATCGTACATCCGCAGTACACAGAGTGAACTGCTGGTCAGGGTTCACCTTGATCAGTGCCAGTTTCTTTAAGAAGTCTGTGGTGTCTTGGATGTAACTGTTCATGTTTTTCACTATCGGTTGGAGATATCGGTCGATGAATTTCCCTACTGGCTCATGGAGAGAGCCTTTGGTTGAGACGATGGGTCTACAGGGAGGATCCCTCAAATTTTTGTGGATTTTGGGGATCATTGTAATAGTCGGGCTCCTAGGAAATGTTTTGATAAGGTACTTTTTTGTCCGGTCGTCAATGATAGTTCTCTTGTGTGCTTTATTGATGATTTGAACCAGCTCTTCTTTGAATTGGTTGGTCGGATTGTTTGGGAGTTTCAAATAGAGTTGTTCATCATTAATGTGTTCATCCATCTTTGATTTGTACATGCTGGAGTTCATTATCACAAGTGCGCCTCCCTTGTCAGCTTTCACGCACTTGATATTGGTGTTCTGTGAGATTTTGCATAGAGTGTCAAAATCTTTCTGTGTTAGATTCCTGTTGATGGGTTTATTATAGTTGAATTTGGATATATCCTGTTTGATCAATGTTTCAAATAGGTCGATACTTTTGTGGCTTGTGGGGGCCTCAAAGGTGCTGGATGGTCTTAATCCCATGAGCTGGTCTGTCTTGTTACTGGTCGGGGGGATGATGTGGTCGAAAAAATGTCTCAATTTGAGCTTCCGTATCAACTTGTATGTGCTAACTTGGAGTTCCAAGTGATTGGTTTTAGTGGTGGGTATGAATGATGTGCCTTTGGATAGTCTAATTTCGTGTGGGTTCATGATGGTGTGAGAGATGTTTATAATTAGTTGTTTCTCTTCTTGGTTTTCTTTGAGCCTCTCGTGTTGAATTGTGGCAGATCTTTTTCTGTTGTTCTTCCTGAGGCCCCTCCTGGGTCGTCTTGATTGTCTTGGCCTTCCACTAAAAAAGGAACCACAGTGGTGGGTTCAGTGGTGGTGTCATCAGTTGTTTGTGTGGTTTTCTGAGTTCGTGGTTGTCCTTCTCTCCTAGGTGGTCGATTGGATGTGTCACTCCCAGATGAGGATGTGTCGGTCTGAGGGTTGAAGGGTTTATTGCGTCTTCTCTGGGCATACACGTCTGCCCACGTGTATACCTCCCCTAGTTTATAGTCCTGTGTATCCCTTTTGAATTTCCTAATTTTTCGATCGTTTATTTCTTTGGCGTGTTTCTCTATCTGTATTTTGGTGTCCTCCAGGATCTGTGTTAACTCCTCAGTAGTGATCATTTTGGTTAGTTCTTCTTCCACCTCTTTGATTTCCTTGTTTAGTTCTATGATGATGTTGGATAACTCTTGAACAATAAGTAAGATTAAGTCAAGACTGCACTTATTTAAAATGGCGTTCCATTTTTCTTGGAAGGTCTTCGAATTCTTACAGAGTGATGGTTTCAGCGCCAGTCGTAACCCTCTGGGAATCCGCATTGACCGATGGTATTTTAGCAACGTGGTGGCGTGGAGTTTTTGGTTAATTTCACGTTTAGATAAGTACATTAGTTGCCGGATACACTGTTCTTTCGTGCGATTGGAGGTGTTGGTTGCTATGTCTTCATTGATTAGCGCATAGATGCGTGTTGTTTCTTTTTCATCAAACGCAAGGGTGTCGGCCCTTGCTTCCGTAGATCTGGCTATTTCTTCGTATTGCATTTTGTATGTGGCGTGCTGCTCTCCACTGAGCGGATAATTGAAATGACTTTTCTGTTGATTGGGAGCGCACAGCTCTTTTTAAAGAGGATTCAAGTTGATTGAGTAAATTTAATTAAAGATTGGGTGCTACAAGCAGGCGGCACGTCCGTCCTACGTGCGTTTGGAAGATACACTCAAAGTTGTGTTCCCATGTGACTTGGGAACATCCCTGTCTTCTGTGCACACCGTGGGGTGCTTAAATAAGCTTCCAAGACATTTGAATGTTAGAAATGTTTTTAATCGTTAATGTTCGTCATTATTTTCATGACTGAATATTTTTTGTGAGTTAAATGCTTCAATATAGCTCCAATGCATTTCGGGTTTATTCACCCTTCATCTGGGAGCTTCTAGAAATAAATGAGACATAGCGCTGTTTTAGAAAATGTTTTACATGAAGTGACAGTCGTAGCATGCGGGGTGGGTCGTGATGTGAAGGAATTAGCCGAGTTGCACTACTCGAGTTTCACGGTGTAAACATAGCGAGGTGAGGGATTCGGGTGGAGGGGTTCGTGCGTAAGAGAATGAGTAGATAAAATGCTAGATTAGCGTGCTCTGTTTTCAGGGTGACATGCGAGGTTTAACAAAGCTGTGCTGGGGCTAAGGAACCTGAAAAACTCACGTTTGACCGTTAACCATACAGGCTTCTGAAAATAAAGTATGGGTTTTGTTTTAGTAATTCGTTAACTACCGCGGGTCAAATGTGTGCAAAAAGCACCTCTCAGGTTGTAGCGTGGTACTTACAAAATATCGGCGTGCTCGGTTTCAAAACGGGTGATCAGTTTCGGCATCCCTGCTCCTCGCGGACCGGGAAGTAAGTGAGAGTTAGTTCGGGAAAGTGTAAAAATAGGCGATGGACTACGGGTGGCGGCCATCTTGGGTGGGTGAATACCGGGCGGAGATGTGTTAAATGTGATATTGAATAAGCATATGAAATGACATAAATGCGTAGCAGCAAGGGAGGGTAAATGTTAATTAAAGTAAACAAATTGAACAAAAATAATATAAATCGCGTGTAAAGAGAATACAGTGCGTTTGTGTCCAATCGTACTGCAGGACAGTTAGTAAATGGCATCAGGCACCATAAGGTGTTCTATAAGTAACATGAGTACTCTAAACGATCATTTAATCCAGTTGGTTTCATAGATTGTAGTCTATAAATCCATGCCATCTCTCTTTTGAGGAGTTCCTTGTGGTTGTCTTTTCCCTCTCGTTTTTCGATCACTTCAAGTATCAGGAACTTGAGTTGTGACACGTTGTGTCTAGACTCTGTGAAGTGTACTGCTACATTAGATCTTGTGCTGTTGTTCCTTATGTTAACGAATTACTAAAACAAAACCCATACTTTATTTTCAGAAGCCTGTATGGTTAACGGTCAAACGTGAGTTTTTCAGGTTCCTTAGCCCCAGCACAGCTTTGTTAAACCTCGCATGTCACCCTGAAAACAGAGCACGCTAATCTAGCATTTTATCTACTCATTCTCTTACGCATGAACCCCTCCACCCGAATCCCTCACCTCGCTAT
Source organism: Lissotriton vulgaris (assembly GCF_964263255.1). Lineage (NCBI taxonomy): Eukaryota > Metazoa > Chordata > Amphibia > Caudata > Salamandridae > Lissotriton > Lissotriton vulgaris. The sequence continues at coordinate 133,037 of NW_028251111.1, read as the reverse complement.
GTTTACACCGTGAAACTCGAGTAGTGCAACTCGGCTAATTCCTTCACATCACGACCCACCCCGCATGCTACGACTGTCACTTCATGTAAAACATTTTCTAAAACAGCGCTATGTCTCATTTATTTCTAGAAGCTCCCAGATGAAGGGTGAATAAACCCGAAATGCATTGGAGCTATATTGAAAGCATTTAACTCACAAAAAATCTTCAGTCATGAAAATAATGACGAACATTAACGATTAAAAACATTTCTAACATTCAAATGTCTTGGAAGCTTATTTAAGCACCCCACGGTGTGCACATAAGACAGGGATGTTCCCAAGTCACATGGGAACACAACTTTGAGTGTTTGATTCAGGCATGACTTATTCATACTGCTTGACTTGTGAGTTGACACTGAATAGTCACTACTCCCAACTGCTATTACCAAGCCATCTTTAAATATATTGCATTCCGATTTAGGATGAGGGACCTCTGTTGCTTGTATTTTGCTATCATCATTTACAGATTGTGACTTACCGTCATCAACTGAGCTACTTATGCTGTTAGATGGATCAATATTTTCATAGTTGCCGTGCGCTTTTCTAACTGACAACAATTTAACTTCTTGCACCATTGAACTTACTATTGAAGGCCAATCAGAAATCGTATCAATCTAATATGTGCCAATGCATATCCTCAGGTACATGGTTTTTCTCTAAATAGTGACTGACTATGGGGGCTGCTGTTTTTTTTCGTCCTAATTGCAGACCTGTGCTCAGTGAGCCTCACATTAAGCGATCTGCCAGTCTCGCCCACGTATCCCAATTCGCATGGGCAAATTATAAAATAAATAACATTTGATGTATTGCAGTTGTTAAGATCAGTAGATGTTATCACTTGCCCATAAAATGTAATGTGGGGGCTTCTATAGCTGTAGCAGAAGATTTACAGTTTGCACATTTAAAAGTGCCTACCACAGATTGCATACCAGTCATACTCATTTGTTTTAGTGTACTTCTCGTATTCATACGGGAGTGCACCACATGATCTTTCAGGTTTTTATTGATAGATGGCCCAATTGGTTCTGGCAGGCTAGGAAGGACCTGTAATGGGATGTGCAGGGACCAGTATATCAGGCAGCACAGGGACTGGGAAGAGGTATCAGCAGTGTAGGGATCGGGATAGCTGGCAGCACAAGAACTGGGCAAGGAAAGCGGCAGACAAGGGAACAGGACAGCAGGCAGTGCAGGGACCAGGCAGGGGGAAGGGCAGCCCAGGGACTAGGACATCAGGGACCAGGCAGTGAGAGTTCATGGACTGGGAAGGGGGAGCAGCCACACAAGGACTGGGATAGCTGGAAGTGCAGGGACCAATAGGGGGAGCGGCAGCACAGGGATTGGGACATCAGTCATTGCAGGGATTGGGCAGGGGGAGCAGCAGTGCAGGGACTTGGCAGTGGGGAACAGCAGTGCAGGGACTGTAACAGCAGTTGATGCAGGGAACGCACAGGGGGAGCAGCAGGGCAGGATTTGGAATGGTACCTAGAGCTAGGGGTCGGGCCTCAGAGCCATGACCCAGCCCAGTCACCTCTGGGCTCTGACAGGCCCGCCCATGGCCCAGGCAACACGAGTTGTGGGGCGTTTTAGCAGGGCCTGGAAATTCCAAATAGCAGCAAATAATTTTACTCTCAGACTGCTTTTCATTCCAGGTGGCACATCCACCCTATCATGCCACAAAGAACTTTGTGCCTCTGTCCCCCAGCGGGTGACCACAGGTGTGCCGCAGGGGTCTTCCCTTAGTCCTCTTCTTTTTAACACTATGTCACCTGCTGGTTCATTTAGCGTTGACATTGGGGGCTAAGGTGATGGCCTAGGCTGATGACATCCAGCTTTTGTTCTCTTGGGGAAGGGAGGATGACTCAGTACTCTCTGCTAAACACTGTCTGTCCTCTGTTTTTCACTGGCTCGCTCAGGAGCAGCTGAAGTGTTATGAAGAGAAGTCAGAGGTTCTCACGTATGACATATTTCCCACCAATTTTAGAGAGAGGCTGTGGCCCCCAGGCTTTCCCTTGGCTAGTGCAATGGGAAACGCTGCAAAAAATCTGGGGGGTTGGTTCAATGAGAACCTGACCTTTTCAACCCAGGTCAAGAAGCTGGCTGGAACCTGCTTTGGCACTCTGAAAGCTCTGAGGAAGTTTCTTCCTCTTCTCCCAAGACCTGCTAAAGAAACTGTTGTCCGCGCATTGATCTTGTCACCCCTGGACTATGCCAATGCACTGTATGTGGGCATCCCCGGCTACCTCTTGAATAAATTACAGGTAATTCAAAACTCAGCTGCCAGACTCCTGCTGGGTTTGTCTAGCAGGTGTATTGTGCACGTTCATTTGCGCTCTTTGCTCTGGCTCCCAGTGGAGCCTGAATAAAATTTAAATCTTTGGCCATCGCCCATAGGGCTCTTCATGGCCTGGGACCTATCTACCTTCAGAAGAGATTTTCTTTTTACAATCCAGTGAGGCAGTTGCGTTCTTCTTCTCAACTTCTGGTGAAGACCCCTAAATTCAACCACCAAAGGCTTGGTGGGAGCTCCTTTGTGCGGAAAGCTGCTTTGGCATTGAATGCACTGCCCCTGGTGCTGCCCGGGGTCTAGGATCCGGTGATCTTGAAGTAAAAGTTAAAAACTCTTCTCTTCTAGCCACTGCTATGGCCTATGTTTCCTTTTCTCAAGTACGCGCCGGGACACTCTGCCGAGTATCTGTGCACGTTATCTATATATATATAAAAATGGAAGTATGTCTGTTTGTCCTTTATGCATTACTACACCATTCATCCGATCGGCATGAAACTTTGGGAAGTTGTTGAGTGCACTCCATCGAAGGTTTCTGGCAAAAAAAATGACCATCAACAAAGCACAAGGGCAATCGCTGCAAGTGTGGGGACTAGATTTGGAGAATTCCTGCTTCTCACATGGATAACTGTATGTGGCCAGCTCACGCACTGGAAAACCATCTGATTTATTTATGTACGCACTAGACGGAAAAACAAAACTTCAAAATGTTTTCCATATTAAAATGAATAAGTTAATAAGTTTCAATAAAAATGACACAATGTAAGGAATGCCCACATGGCAACTTCCCAGTGCGCCCAAAGGAAACCTGTGTCCCAGCACCCAACACGGTCAGTTGGAGTCGCCTCTGAGTTTGAATAGTGCCCAACCGTGCAGCTGCCCACAGTCAGACGGGGCAGCTGTAAACTTACCCAGCGCAGGGGGGAGCAGCCCGCAACAGAATGCTGTCACCAGGGGCGAGCACCGGCAATGTGCCCCAACACATCCCCCAACTCCGCCACAAGCAGCACCACTCACTGGCAGTCCAGGGCCTCTGACTGCAACCGCCTCCTCTCTTCCGCTGCTCCTCTTCGTGGGGGCGCGGGCAGGCAGGTTGGCACGGGCAGGGAAGGCACCGACAATGTGCCTCGGCAGTCCCTGCCCACCTCTCTCCACACCTGGGGCTTCCTCGGTCTTCACCTGGGCTCCGTAATAGCTTCAGGGCTCACACACCACATGGAGCACTGCAGGCATCGCGCAGCTCTCTCCTGCGGCTTCAGGCAGCCGCCACTACACCTTCGGGGCTCCCCTCTCCTCACAAGAGCCCGGCCAACACCAGCACTCCTCCTGTCTTCATCCGGGGCCCCTCCTGGGACCCGGGGCTTCAGATGGCCTCTTCCTGCTTTCGTGGTCACCGTAAGTGCCCCCAGACAGGTCTCGCTGCTGGGACCTTTCCTCTTTGACACCCGGGGAACTCTCCTATCCTCACAAGAGCCCCGCCAATATAGGCGCCCCTCTTGTCTCTTCACTCCACGGGGCACTCTTCAAGCCCGAACTGCCAAGCTAGGCCACTGGAGTCAAGCTATCCTGGCTGAAGACGGCTGATAGCCAGAAACCGGTCCTAGGATGCTTGATTCCGGTCCAGGAAAGACATGGCTTGGCAGTTTGGGCTGGACTGCTCCCATGAGGCACAGGGTCAAGGCTGATTTGCATATGGCCATGTCTGAACTGGGGTGGTGTGGAGTGCAAAAAAACAATGGATTTAGGCCCAGATCTCTGTACAGGGGTGAATGTGTGACATTGTTCTGCATTCTGTCCATCAACTGTTGTTTTTACTTCTATACGGTTATGGCACCATGTTGTCAAACGGAAAGCAGCAATGAATGCTCAACTTACTAGATACTTAAGCAAATTATGCTCTTGCAAACTTGACACCTGACCTTAGGATGGTGACTGAATTTAACTTAACCTAAACAAACACAGCAGCCTCCCTCTCTCAAACCAGTGTATGTTTGACCCTCTGATCTCGACATACCTGATCAAATGAGGACCAATACACTGACCATCATTACAATTGGAAGAAGATAGAGAAAAGGCTACCCAGTGCCAAGTATTACAATTATTAAGTGAGGTGACTGAATCTTATAAACTCATAAACAAAAAAGGGTTTCCCAGTCCCAACAATTTTCCACAGCAGACAGCACATCCACCCGCGAAGCAGGTGGAAATCTTTACCGACCCTATGAGAACGGCAGTCTAGGCTCCCAAATTCTATTAATCTGCCTCCCCCCACACAGAAGGTAAGACACCACACACAGAAAAAGGACCTCCCACATCATGGCTGGACCACACATGATACCTGAAGGAAACAGCGCATACTCTATTCTTTACCCCCCCCAACCTATCTAAAAGTGCCACTAAAACCTTCAAACACAACCTTCCTGGAAAAAAACCTGATATCTTGTTTCTGGACCCTTCCTTTAATGCCAAGAAAGGCACTATAATCAATAACCTGATATTTTTCACAAGAACAACAGCCAAATAGTGGTTTACCTTTTCTAAGCTATTAACCATCAACGCCTATAAAAAATATCCCCTAAGGAACGAGGATAACAACAAATCCTGCACCAAACCTCAGAGCGTCTCCTGAACATAGCGTCCTACATAAATGGCATTATTCTTATTAAAGCAGCTAAAAAGGACCTAGAACTATTTGACAAATACTTCTCACCCTAAAAACCCACACCATCTCCCCACCCAATGTCCACAGGACCTACCCACACCCCTCACTCCCTCATCTTCTATAGATCAGAATCCATTTCCCCTACCCAGAACCTACAAAAGAGGCATCATTAACTGACCTACCTTAGAACACATTCCTCCTACACCCTCTAATGGAAACATCATCAGATCTAACTACATCACCCCTCCCTTTACCTCCAATCTCTGACCCTCCTCATCCCCACTTTCCACTACCTCCCCTATCTCCACTATCCCCCACCTCCCCCATACCCCTATACAAACCACAGATAACGCCCACTACGACACGGCTACTCCATCAAGTCAGATTATAGCCCCAGCCAGCTCATACCTCCCTCATTATCCACTAACCCACTCCCAGCCACAAATACCCTCTACACTGCCCCCACAGACATCAGACCCTTCAGCAATACTACCCCCGGCCCTCCCTGCTTGCCAATTCTGTCCCCTCCTCCCTTACACCCTTCGGAACAAGACTCACTCCTTACCCAGGCCTACCTCACAGTTAGGAAACTTCAAAATGTCATATTGGAAATCAAAAGCATCCTACTACTTGCCAAAAAATCTCCATCCAAACTTACGCATCTTCAACGGTCTCAACTACCTAACTGACTTGGAAATCCAAACCCTGCTACTGTCATATGATTCCCTTGCCTGCCACATCGCAATTAACGAAGAAGAATTCTATTATCTCCCAGTCCCTATGAACACAAACAAAACAACTCCTCCAAAACAAAGAGGAATCAACCTGACAACCTCCAATACATAGTCAAGTCAAGTCAAAACATACTTTATTCGATTAAATAAAAATCATAAAAGTATACTATGCAAATACATAAAAACATCATACAGAGCTGTTAAGAACTGTACATTTAAAATTCATTAGCAATACATAGGGGTTGTGTAACACACATGATTTACACCAAATATCAACAATGTTTCACAATTCATTATAGAGTGTATATAAAATTAGGCAGAACCTGGAAATTTAATAATACTATCAGGCGTATGGCACACATTCAGCTATACTCGTCTGAAGTCTCTTCCGTCTAGCGCGAATTGATGCAATCAAAAAATTCGCTACACAGAACATGACCCGATGATTTTCCATTAATTGAAGAAACAACAATGCAGGTTTTAACTGTAAAAAGCCCATTTCTCTTAGAAGGGGCTTAATATATTTTGTCCTTCCTTCCAAAAAGAAGGGGCAAAAGAATACGAAATGTATCAAATCCTGGTCAGAGAAATTGTCACATTCACATGGCACATTATCCATTGGGGCACACCATTTCTCGTAAATACCCAGCAAAAAATGTGCCTGATTAAATCTAAATTTGGTCAGTAACCAGCGATGATATGGGCGTGTGACAATGGTCAGATATGGTTGCACTGATATTGAAGTAATCAACATAAAATGTGACCTTACTGTGGGTTTAGAGATTTCAGTCGATTCTCTCTCCATTTCTCTGATCTTAATAAAGTTCAGTTTTACCCAGTTGATGTCTTCTTTTTTCAAATTTTTCGGGTCTAAATATAGTTCCGGTCGACCTAAAGTTGCTGAAGATTTTTTAATGTAGGCCAGCCATTTAATATCAGCCCCTTTGTCCCGCCCCAGACAATCAGTAAGAATCTTATGATTCAGTGTAAGTTTTGCGTTAAGCCAAGTTCTAATCCATAATAAAAGCGGTGCCATATTTAGGATGTCCGCGATATATCCCATTCCCAGCTCAGAGTGAACCGCAAAGGATGGTGTGGATTGGGGAAGGCCCAGAAGCGATCGTAAAAATTTGTTTTCCTCTCTCTGTAACACAGTTAAATCTTTGTAGCCCCAGATTGCTGCCCCATACCTGGCTATGGCTATTGTTTTGGCTTTATATATCGCCAAGATTGCCTCTGGGGGTTTCCCACCCAATCTTTTCGCAAAGCCTAGGATAGCGGCCGATGATCTTTTAACTGCCATTCTTTTATTGGTAACTTGGGGGACCCAGCTACCCAGATCATCAAACACTACCCCCAGGTATGTAAAGATTTTTACTTTTGATATTACTGCGTCATTGCAAGAGAGGGTCTTGATCTTATTTCTACCTTTCCCAATGAACATCACATGCGATTTTTCTACATTAATCACAAGGTCTAAATTTCGCATAAAATTCCCAAAGGAATTTAAAAGACGTTGTAGGCCTATGGGTGTCCTCGCCAGTAGTACTGTATCGTCAGCATACAGTAGGACTGGCAATGGGGTACCCCCCATGCATGGAACATCTACAGACGTTGCAGTCAGATTAGCACCCAAAGAGTTAATATATAATGAAAATAACATTGGGGCCAAAATACAGCCCTGGCGCACTCCCCTTCCGGACTTAAAATCAGCCGTACACTTCCCGTCCTGCGACATACGTATGGCCGCTGTCAGATCTCTATGCAAGTCAGCCAGGAAGTACACCAGTGCCTGGTCTAACCCCATTTCCAGCAGCATGGTCCACAGCCTTGACCTATTGACTAGGTCAAAAGCTGTGGACAGGTCCATAAATGCCAAATAGATTGATCCCTTTTGGGCCACAGTGTACTTGCTGACTATAAGATGTAAATTGAGGCACTGATCTTCAGTGCCTCTGCCAGATCTAAAACCATACTGTGCATCGCACAAAATGTCATTGTTGGTTGCCCATGTAGAGATCTTGGCTAGGATCACCTTCCCTAGTATTTTAAAGGACGAATCCAACAATGATATCGGCCTATAACATCTTGCGTCCCCTCTCTGGCCCTTCTTAAAAATTGGGACTATTATAGACCGAGACCAGGTTTTAGGTAATCTACTTTTATCTATACTCGCTATATTAAAGATATTTGCGAGGACAATTGACCATGTAGTGGAGTTAGATTTGTACATGTCTGCTGGTACCCCGTCAGGGCCCGGGGCCTTATGAGCAGTTGTGTCCTCTATAGCCTTTTGGACTTCTTTAATGGTGAATCTCAGAGGTAACATTAATTGTTCACTTACTACTGGTACAAATGATTCTATCTGAAGGTTGCTACCATATATCTTTTCAAAATGGTTCAGCCATTCCTTTTCAGATATGTTCAATTCCAACGGGGAGTTATCCTTATCACTAAACAATGGTGTATTTACAATTTCCCAAAATTTGGTACTATCCCTTAATGTGGCCTTATCATAGAGCGAGACCCAAGCATTTTCCTTGATCTCCTTCTTACGGGATTCTACTGTGAATTTATAATTTTTCCGTAGTCTGGCCACTGCTTGTTTATCCCGGGGAGACCTTTTTAATTCTGCCAGTAGATCTTTATGAGCCTTTGAGCATTTTTTGTCGAACCACCCATACAGCTTTTGCTCCTTGGGTTTCGTCTTAGACGTTAAATCCGACGCTACTTGCTGGCAGATAGTTTCAAAGGAAGTAATGATATCACCCCCGCACCTAAGCGGGTCCATACAGATGTTAATTTCATCTCCCACCTCCTCGGTGAGTTTGGAGAAAAATTCTTCTGGGATAATTTTACTCCACTTAACCCGTCTCCCCTGGTCTTTGGCAACTAACTCCATACGTGGGGCAGTCCTGGTATTTGCAGATAGTATTGCTAGGTTTTTATTACATAATTCCATAACCACTAGGTTATGGTCACTAAAAGTTGTTTGCACAGCATTATAAAAAATTACATTCTGTAGCAAACCTGTTGATATAAATATAAAGTCTATGATAGTATTTGCGTCCCTTGCACTAAATGTGGCTACCCGGTCATTGATTTCAATGAACTCTGGTTCAGATAGATCAACATCTGCCAACAATTCTTCTAGTGCAGCCCCCTTTATAGAGTGTTCAAAGTGAGGGTGAGGGAGACAATCCATATCTGCATACACCCTATATTGACAGTTTAGCTGACACAAATGTATGTTAAAATCTCCAAACAAAATCAAATGGACGAAAGTAGTTTGACTCTCCTTATAAGTGGTTAAAAAATTTGCTAAATCGCAGATATTTACATTACAATGCGTACCATGAGGGGCATTATAAAAGTTAACGTAAAGGAATTTAACTTTATTAGGTAAGGTTATTTCGCAGGCCAAAATGTTATGAGATGTTGTGCTTACAATTTGCGCGACTCCCCTGTGTTTAACAGAGATCAGAAACATGAGCCCGCCTCGATCTCTCCCTGAACTGGAACCCTGGGCAGCCTTAAAATAAGAAGAATACCCGTCCAGCCAGAAGTTACATTCCCTATCCCAGGTTTCTTGAAGCGCTACTACCTCATAACCCTTTAGTTGTTCCAGCCATATTGCATCGTCTCTTTTGGAGCGGAGACCTGCAATATTCCAGCTTGCCATTTTAACAGTCTCCCTATTTTCCCTGGCAATGGTGGTAATACAATTAATTTGTTCTAAATCAACAGCATCACCCGGGAGTCAATCATTTGCCTCTAAGTGAGACAGAGCAGTGAATCTATTTGTTAATTCCAAAGTGGCCCCATGAGTGGATCTGGTGGGTACAGTATAACTAGCAGTAAAATTTGGTGTTTGCAATGCCCAGGCTGACAGCACAGTACCCCCTCTGATAGTCCCTTGCTGCTTTTCAATGCCTGGTGGTAAGTTGGGGATGATAGGCCGTGGATAAAAATAACCGAGTGGAACAGCTCGTATCCTTCCACCCTTTATATCCGTTGCATCCCAGAATAAACGGGCAGCCTCATGGGGTCTGTTAAAATTAACAATAATACAATCACCAGAAAGATTTTTTGGCGTGTACCCTAACCAGTCAACTCGTCTCCCCATAGTGATGTGGGTGGATATATCCCTTGGCCCTGAACAGTTTTCATCACACCATGCTTTGATATTTGCTAATAGGGTATACTGAGACTCCACCTCCCCTGGGTTCAAGTGTGGAATATTTACAAGGACGGCAACAAAAGGGGTTGCCTCAGGTGGTAGATTGGTACGGGGCTTCCCCCGCAATCTCCTTACTCCCTGCAATTGTTCACTTGAATGTACATTGACTTGCCCAACTACAGTGTTGACCTTGTCCCCCACAACGGTCAACAACGAAGGGTTAGTGTGCCCGGCCAAATTGATGGTAGTTTTTAGATTTATTGGCTCAGGGGGAATTGGGGGGGGAATTGGGACAGGCAGGGTAACAGTCTCAATCCCTTCCATAGCTGTGTCATATTGAACAATAGGGGCAAGCGTGGCTGGGAGAGGCAAAGTTGCACAATCAGGTACTTTATGACATATCAACGTGCTTAGCCTATCACATTTCCCCACTATTTTCGAGACACAATCTTTCAAAGTCTCTACAATGTCATTGGCAATCTGTACAAGGGTACTTTCGATTTTGTCTGTAAACACTTTTTCAATCAAGTCTCTAATACCTTTTTCAAGTCTCCTAGGCGCATAGCGCAATGTGGGAGCCGACTGCGTAAAAAACCTTTTTGCTCTCTTTACGCGCTTTTTAGTACGCTTAGTAACTGTGGTAGCAGCATCTTGTGCACAACTTGGAAGATCAACAGTGCCCACCGTGTTGAGTTCATCAGGGGCCATTGCAGAACGTTGGGGTAGTAAAGTCAGATCCTTGGTAGTAATAATCTGGACAGTGGGCTCTATAGGTATAGCTTGTCTCCCCGACAGTGGGGGCACCGGATTGACCAATAAAGGTGTATCTAACCCCAGTTCACGTTCTGTTGCCGCAATCTCCTGGTTCAATTTCCCCACAGCAGACGTAAGATAGGACAAGATGCTAGATGAACCCAGCGCTTTGCGGGGAACCTTCGATTTGCCAGCCCCACCAGTGAGTGATGTTTGGAGTTTGCGCTTACCCATGTTGCAGTTGGAGGCTTTAGGGGGGTACCCGACCCGTCCCTCTTCGTCCCTAGACGGCCACAGACGGCCCCGCCCTTGTCCCGGGCTTCTCCCGCGCGCGACTCGCGGGGCGAGAGGGCGCTGTGTGTTTTTGTAGCGCCTCCAGGCGCTCTGCTGAGGCGTCTCAGGTGCGCCGCCCCCAAGGTTGGTGGGGCTGCTGGGGATTGTAGGCGGGAGGGAGTCTCCCGGTGTGCAAAGCTCCTGCCGTTTCCCTCACGGCGTGATGCAGCGCCAAGAGCCGATGCCCCTGCGCTGATGTGCTACGTGCGGCTAGATGTCCCCCTGGGCTCACGGGCGCTGTGTGTTTTTGTAGCGCCTCCAGGCGCTCTGCTGAGGCGTCTCAGGTGCGCCGCCCCCAAGGTTGGTGGGGCTGCTGGGGATTGTAGGCGGGAGGGAGTCTCCCGGTGTGCAAAGCTCCTGCCGTTTCCCTCACGGCGTGATGCAGCGCCAAGAGCCGATGCCCCTGCGCTGATGTGCTACGTGCGGCTAGATGTCCCCCTGGGCTCACGGGCGCTGTGTGTTTTTGTAGCGCCTCCAGGCGCTCTGCTGAGGCGTCTCAGGTGCGCCGCCCCCAAGGTTGGTGGGGCTGCTGGGGATTGTAGGCGGGAGGGAGTCTCCCGGTGTGCAAAGCTCCTGCCGTTTCCCTCACGGCGTGATGCAGCGCCAAGAGCCGATGCCCCTGCGCTGATGTGCTACGTGCGGCTAGATGTCCCCCTGGGCTCACGGGCGCTGTGTGTTTTTGTAGCGCCTCCAGGCGCTCTGCTGAGGCGTCTCAGGTGCGCCGCCCCCAAGGTTGGTGGGGCTGCTGGGGATTGTAGGCGGGAGGGAGTCTCCCGGTGTGCAAAGCTCCTGCCGTTTCCCTCACGGCGTGATGCAGCGCCAAGAGCCGATGCCCCTGCGCTGATGTGCTACGTGCGGCTAGATGTCCCCCTGGGCTCACGGGCGCTGTGTGTTTTTGTAGCGCCTCCAGGCGCTCTGCTGAGGCGTCTCAGGTGCGCCGCCCCCAAGGTTGGTGGGGCTGCTGGGGATTGTAGGCGGGAGGGAGTCTCCCGGTGTGCAAAGCTCCTGCCGTTTCCCTCACGGCGTGATGCAGCGCCAAGAGCCGATGCCCCTGCGCTGATGTGCTACGTGCGGCTAGATGTCCCACCTCCAATACATAACCAACAACCCTGCAACTCACGAGCTGAATATAAAAAGTAGGGGTGGGTGGAAGTCGCTTAAGGGACTTACGCGGAGAGGCACAACGAATCTCTGTGCCTCTCCGCATATTTCCGTTACACGCCGCCCACCCACCGCTTGCCTCCCACCAGCAATATTAACTTATTTTAAGCCTTAAATAAGATGTAAATAAGAACTTACCTTATCGCGGGGTCATCTTTCTTGTCCAGCTAGCCGCCTTCTTGGAACTGTGCATGCGCCGGAGCCTGCGCATGCACATTTCTGGTGAGGAATGCGCATGTGCAGGCTTCCACGCATGCACAGTTCCAAGAAGACTGCTAGCTGGACAAGGAAGATGACCCCGCGATAAGGTAAGCTCTTATTTACATCTTATTTTAGGCATAAAGTCATTTAATATTGCGGGTGAGAGGCGAGTGGCCAACTTCTATTCCACCCATAGTGTGCGGAGATTTGCCCCGTTTCTCCGCCTTCATTGCGAAAGGCGGAAGGGGCAAATCTCCGCACATTCCGTGGGTGGAACAGAGATGTCTGCCCACCCTTAGTAAAAAGTTCCTCAAAACTGATCTCCTGCCTTCTGTTAAACTGCCGCTCAGCCTTTAAACACGCCTCTGACATCGTCGAACTCACCCTGAACATGAAACCGGACATTACCATCCTCTTCCCCCTCATTACAACGACATATTCCTCGGCGACTTTAATCTCCGCTGGGAAAACCCCCTAGACAAGCAGGTCAATGCTCTCAAAGCCTTCCTAGCGGACAACTCTTTGATCCAAGGTATCTCAAAGCACACTCACTCTAAGGGTGCTACTCTTGACTGGCTCATCTCTAAACAAAATGCAATTGAATCTATCCTGATCACCCCATGTGACTGGTCAGACCATCACATCATCACCTTCCATATTTCCTCCACTTCCAAGAAAACTTTCCCGAAGCAAAACAAGCCTAAACAATGGATAAGAAAAACAAAAAACCTTTACTGGAACAACCTAGCATCCCAGTGTGAGAAAGTTCTCATCCCCCCCAGAAACATGTCAGACGTCAATGACCTCACCAATCATTATAACTCCACGATGACCAAGGTATTAGATCAAGCTGCTCCACCAAAATCCAAACGTATTCCCAACACAGACAAAAACCCATGGTTTAACAGAGACCTCAATGAAGAAAGGCGTGAACTTAGATCATCAGAACGGAAATGGAGATAACATCCTCCCCCCTTCATCTTAAACTACTTCAGAAAGCTAGAAATTCCTATAACAAACATATTCTACAATCTTAAAAAGACTTCTTTAAATCAGAACTAGACAATGCTAAAAATAGACCTAAGAAATTTTTTGAAATTCTTAAACAACTATTGGACAAATTTGCTAAAACCATACTAACGACTTCGCAATCACAGCTTGCCAGTGAAGAATTATTTTCTTTCTTCACAGCAAAAACGAACTCCCTCCAACTTGAGCTTAACACAGCAGCAACTAACTCAGCCACCCCAAAAAGCATTCAAACCGAAAACGCTGAACAACCTGAGATACCTCTGCCAAAAAACAACTCTCACTGGCCCACTTTCAAACTCTACGATATTAATGACATCACCAAAACCTTAGCAACTACTAAACTCAACAACCACTTCAATTACCCAGTCTCCTCAAACTGCCTTCCCCACATCTGCCAAGTCATCTCCCCTCTCTGGACCAAAATCGCCAACGCATCGCTAGCACAAGGGCACATACCGGACTGCCTAAAAATGGGCCGAGTCACCCCTATATTGAAGAAACCAACAGCAAACTCCGCTGACCCCAATAATTTCTGACCCATTCCCAACATTCCCATGCTAGCCAAGGTCCTGGAAAAATGTGTTCAGCAACAACTGAACCAACACATCATGGACTTCAATCTTTTGGACATACACTAATCAGGTTTCAGGCCTGGCCATATCACAGAAACAGCCATTCTGCACATAGTTGACTACGCCCTCCTAGCTCTTGACAGCAACACAACCTGTCTACTAGTCGTGCTCGACCTCTTCTGAGCCTTCGACATGGTCAATCATGACAAAATTCTAAGAAGACTAGAAAACAGGATGGGTTTATCTTGCACAGTCCTTCAGTGGTTCAAATCCTTCCTGGAAACAGAACACAATTGTTCATTGTGAACAAATATCTCTCTCCCTCCTCACTGAACCTTCTAGGAGTAACACAAGGCTCCACCATATTCAACCTATATGTCAAACCACTAACTGAACTACTTCGCAAAGCGAACATTGCCTACCATATGTACACGGATGACACGCAACTTTGCATCAAGATCTCTTCAATTGAAGACATAAAAACGATGAACCTGGCACTTGAAAAGACCGTCCACTGGCTAACAACCAACTTCCTCAAGCTAAAATTGCATAAAACTGAATTTCTTCTAATCTCCCCCCTCCAAATACCTCCCTGGAGACAAAGAAATGAACTAAGTTGATCATTGCTCTGAATTGCACGCCAACTTTGGTGAACTCCACCAAATCATTTGGAATTACACTAGATAAAAACCTTAACATGCAAACACACATCAAGCTGTTAGCTGAAAACGCACACTTTCACCTCAGCTACCTCAAAAAAATGAAACCGTTCATCAAAAACCCTGGCCTCAAAACAACAGTTCAGTCCTTAGTCATCTCAAGGCTGGAATATGGAGGCACCACCCTCACGGGGCTTCCCAAAACCTTAACAGCCCCTCTAAAAGCCTTCCTCAACGCCTTAGCAAGACTCCTAACAGGATCTAGAAAATGTGACCACATATCACTAAACCTGAAAACACTTAACTGGCTACCTTATGAAGCTCAAATCCACCTAAAAATGGCATGCATCACTCACAAAGCTCTCCACCACAATACGCCCCAGTACCTATCCCAAAAACTCACCCTATCTGGAGGACTCAGACATTCCAGGAGCGTCAATAACCTACTTCTGAAAAGCTCATGTTTCAGCAAGAAAAATACATCTGACAGAGCATTCTCCGGAGCAGCACCAAGAATATGGAACTCACTCCCTCCTTACATCAGAAAAATCTCCTCTACTCTTCTGTTCAAAAGAAAAGCAAAATCATTCCTGATGTGCAAATTCCTCCCGTAAACTCCCACAGGAACCATTCCAGCTCCACACCATTTTACTATCCTCCTCTCCCCCTCCAAGGACTCCCTTCACCTATTACCTGTTGCTCAGATTATCTTTGTTGCCTGTGCCCCGCTGATCTTTAACAAAACATATTGATATTATGTACTGCTTTATCTTGCTACTTGTTTTTAATCATTCTGTGTACTCTTTGTAAAGCTCTCTGATACCCTACCCTAGGTCTGGTCCGCGCTATAAAAAACTCTAAAATAAAATAAAAATAAAAAAACAGAAATACAGGGAATGGTTGTGAGAAAACACCTATTTTTGCATGGCCATCCCCCTTTTTGGTGGACCTATGAGGAAATTGGTGGAATTCTGTGCACTGGAGCACTGTTGTCCAAGTTCCAGTTTATTTCTTTTGGCCTCTAAAACATGACAACATTGACTAACTCCTAATAGCCATTTTGAACTTTCCAGTAATCAAATAGAATATGGTGTAGAAAAATACACTAACGGCTTGGAAGAAAATGTCAGGCATGGGCTAGAGCACATGTTGTGCAATCTACTAGGCTGTGCAATTCACTAGGAAATCATAACTTCAGGTGTTCCTGTGTATACTGACTGCTACAGGTTTTAAACCTGCGGACCAACTTTTCAAAAAAGCTGTTTTTTTGATCAAAAGAAAAATGACATTTAAATATTAAATATATCACCCCTCAGTTGACCTTGCCTAGTATTTATATTTAAGAATGTAGTGCTGGTAAGCACCTGTAGTGACTAGCCTCCAAAAGCAATTTTCAGTGTAAAGGGATGTAGCTGTCTGATGAAACAAACTAAGGTTCGGAATAAAACACTATTTCTGCTAATTTTCCTTTGTGTTAAGCTACAGGATTGATTAAAAAACTATATGTGATAACAATCGAATTCTTTGGTGAAGTCAGATTGTTGATAAATATTTAGGGAAAGTAATCTAACATATATGGCATGGTCTGTCCGAGCTTCAATTCAGCTGACTAAAAAATCGTCCTATAGCCAGAAAAATTGGCTTAGGCATTTTGGTAGGAAGAACTGTGTATGAGGTGTGTGATTCCTCTCAGGTCAGGAAGGACAGCTCTGGAGGGTTCAGGAACTTCATTGACTTGAATCTGACCAGTGTGAGGCCTGTCTTTTCACAGTTAAGGGTAAAGAGAGACCTGGGAAGAGAAGCTTTTGTTCAACTCTAGGAGTAATTGGTCCTCAAAGCTGTTGGTGAGGAGGTGGAGAAGGAGAATGCTCATTTCTCTAAACACATAACTGACTGGGTGACCAGGAAACTTCAAGGTAGAAGGGTGTTACCATCATGGATTTCACCCAGAATAGAGCCCTATGTGATAATTTCCAGTATAGCAAACATGATTAATGCAAACATGGGAAGGGTTGCCTCTGGGAACCTTTTTCTCATTGGTAGGGAATGTTCTGGATCATTCCCATTCAGTTTTGTCATAAATGGAGCGCACACCGCTAGCCCCTCCTCCGGATCGCCCCTCGGGACTCTGGTACTTGCAGTTCTTCAGTGGATCACCCAGGTGGGTGCAAGTCGGTGCTTGTAGGACACCCTTCGAATGCGAGCCGACAATGGCAACTCCTCAGTCTTGGTGCTGTTGGACATGTCGGCCGCATTCGATACGGTCAGCCATGCAGTTCTGCTAAGCAGGCTGGAAAAACTGGGTGTGAAGGGCAAAGCCCTGAGGTGGATACAATCCTACATGACAGGTAGACAACAGGTGGTAACCCTAGCACCCTTTTCATCGCCCAAGTCCCTGGTCAGTCATGGAGTACCTCAGGGCTCCTCGATCAGCCCTATTCTTTTTAATCTTTATCTGCAGCCCCTGATCCCCATGATCAAATCCTTCGGTATAGATCTGATAAACTACGCCGATGACACACAATTGGTGTTCTCCTTAGAAGAAAGACAGGCGGTGACCATGGAGACCTTCCAAAACTGCATGAACAAGGTGTCCAGGTGGTTGACAATAAACTCCCTTCAATTTAATGAGGGGAAGACAGAGGTTGTCTACTGTTCGTCAGCCAAGCTGAGTCAACAACCCTCCCATGAGATTAGGCTCGCGCCGGGAGCAGAACCTTGCATCCCAGTTAAGACCGTGCGCAATCTAGGGGTACTGTTTGATGCGGATCTCCAAATGACCTCTCAGACCAATAAAACCATCAGTGTCTGTTATGGATTGTTGAAGGCACTCAGACAGATTCTGCCCCTCCTGCCTGACGAATCTAGACCACTAGTAGTTAGGAGTGTGATTCTGGCCAGACTGGACTATTGTAACTCTTTATATCTAGGGGCCCCCCTATATATCCTACAGGGGCTCCAGAGGGTCCAGTCTATAGCGGCCAAGCTGGCACTCAAAAGACCTCGTAGTTCTTCCACTACGTCGGCGCTAAGAGATCTACACTGGTTGCCAATCGGGAGTAGAATTGCCTTAAAGTCCCTATGTATCGTGTACAGAGCCCTGCACAACACAGGACCTATCCCTCTACAGGAAAGGCTTTCCTGGTATAGTCCTTCCAGGTCCCTGCGCTCTGCTAGCCAGAGTTTGGCAGCTACTACCAGGATCAGGAGATCGAGGATGGGAGGCAGAGCGTTCTGTACCTCTGCCTCCAGGCTGTGGAATGAGCTTCCCCAGAACATCAGACAAATCGACACCCTACTGGGTTTCAGAAAGAGCCTGAAAACCTGGCTGTTCGCCAAAGTATAATCCCCCTGACTCTATTTAATAGCTCTGGCGGCCGGTCTATATGTCATGACAGCTAGTGTATTGTTTACCATCTGATTACCATCTGATTACTTCCTGTTTAGGCGCCAGGATACCCGTAGGGTGACAGTTGCGCGTTACAAATAATAAATACAATACAATACAATACAATGAATCTCTAGACCCGATACATGTCCCGGGTTTTAGGATATTGTCTCGGGTTTCAGGATGACTTCCCTCATCAGTAGAGAAAGATTGTTTAGGGGAGGAAGAGAAGGCCGCCACACAACAGTCAAAGGCTTCGATGCCAGAACCGGCACGCAGGTGCGTCTTTCCCATGGGGCAACAGGGTCAGAGCTGATTTGCATATCGCCATTGTCTAACCCAGGGTGGTGTGGAGTGCAAAAAAACGATGGATTTGGGCCCAGATCTTTGACTGGGGGAGTGTGTGACATTGATCCACATTCGGTCCATCACTTGTTATTTTTGCAGTTGCCGCCCTAAGTGCGCTGGGGATGCCCAGACGTGGGTCCCAGGCACTCCACACCATTTGGAGTCAAGCTAGCCGGGCTGATGAGAGGTGTTACCTCAAAACTGGTCCGGTCCTTGGATGCTTGATTCCGTTCTGGGAAGGACATGGCTTTAGTAGTTCAGACTGGACTGTTCCCATGGGGCAACAGGGTCAGAGCTGATTTGCATATCGCCATTGTCTAACCCAGGGTGGTGTGGAGTGCAAAAAAACGATGGATTTGGGCCCAGATCTTTTGACTGGGGGAGTGTGTGACATTGATCCACATTCGGTCCATCACTTGTTGTTTTTGCAGTTGCCGCCCTAAGTGCGCTGGGGATGCCCAGACGTGGGTCCCAGGCACTCCACACCATTTGGAGTCAAGCTAGCCGGGCTGATGAGAGGTGTTA
Organism: Lissotriton vulgaris; assembly: GCF_964263255.1. NCBI lineage: Eukaryota > Metazoa > Chordata > Amphibia > Caudata > Salamandridae > Lissotriton > Lissotriton vulgaris. Next base: position 114,166 of record NW_028251111.1, on the reverse strand, counting down.
CCTCGAAACCGGTCCGGTCCTCGGATGCTTGATTCCGTTCTGGGAAGGACATGGCTTTTGTAGTTCGGACTGGACTGTTCCCATGGGGCAACAGGGTCAGAGCTGATTTGCATATCGCCATTGTCTAACCCAGGGTGGTGTGGAGTGCAAAAAAACGATGGATTTGGGCCCAGATCTTTTGACTGGGGGAGTGTGTGACATTGATCCACATTCGGTCCATCACTTGTTGTTTTTGCAGTTGCCGCCCTAAGTGCGCTGGGGATGCCCAGACGTGGGTCCCAGGCACTCCACGCCATTTGGAGTCAAGCTAGCCGGGCTGATGAGAGGTGTTACCTCGAAACCGGTCCGGTCCTCGGATGCTTGATTCCGTTCTGGGAAGGACATGGCTTTTGTAGTTCAGACTGGACTGTTCCCATGGGGCAACAGGGTCAGAGCTGATTTGCATATCGCCATTGTCTAACCCAGGGTGGTGTGGAGTGCAAAAAAACGATGGATTTGGGCCCAGATCTTTTGACTGGGAGAGTGTGTGACATTGATCCACATTCGGTCCATCACTTGTTGTTTTTGCAGGTGCGTCTTTCAGGAGCCCGTCGGCCCAAAGCTCAAGGGAGCCATATTGTGTTTTGTCATAAATGGAGCGCACACCGCTAGCCCCTCCTCAGGATCGCCCCTCGGGACTCTGGTACTTGCAGTTCTTCAGTGGATCACCCAGGTGGGTGCAAGTCGGTGCTTGTAGGACTGATGAATCTCTAGACCCGATACATGTCCCAGGTTTTAGGATATTGCCCGAGACATGTCTCGGGTTTCGGGATGACTTCCCTCATCAGTAGAGAAAGATTGTTTAGGGGAGGAAGAGAAGGCCGCCACACAACAGTCAAAGGCTTCGATGCCAGAACCGGCACGCAGGTGCGTCTTCCAAGAGCCCGTCGGCCCAAAGCTCAAGGGAGCCGTATTGTGTTTCATCATAAATGGAGCGCACACCGCTAGCCCCTCCTCCGGATCGCCCCTCGGGACTCTGGTACTTGCAGTTCTTCAGTGGATCACCCAGGTGGGTGCAAGTCGGTGCTTGTAGGACTGATGAATCTCTAGACCCGATACATGTCCCGGGTTTTAGGATATTGCCCGAGACATGTCTCGGGTTTCGGGATGACTTCTCTCATCAGTAGAGAAAGATTGTTTAGGGGTGGAAGAGAAGGCCGCCACACAACAGTCAAAGGCTTCGATGCCAGAACCGGCACGCAGGTGCGTCTTCCAAGAGCCCGTCGGCCCGAAGCTCAAGGGAGCCGTATTGTGTTTCGTCATAAATGGAGTGCACACGGCTAGCCCCTCCTCCGGATCGCCCCTCAGGACTCTGGTACTTGCAGTTCTTCAGTGGATCACCCAGGTGGGTGCAAGTCGGTGCTTGTAGGACTGATGAATCTCTAGACCCGATACATGTCCCGGGTTTTAGGATATTGCCCGAGACATGTCTCGGGTTTCGGGATGACTTCCCTCATCAGTAGAGAAAGATTGTTTAGGGGTGGAAGAGAAGGCACAACACAACAGTCAAAGGCTTCGATGCCAGTGCAGCTATAGCCACACTGCCACCATGGGTTTAACGGTCCATGTGACTGCCAAACTGGTAATTAGGCCCAAGGTCAGAAGGCAAAATCTTTGACTGAGGCAAACTGGATAGAGCATTTGACGTCTGCTTCTTTGCAGGTACCCTGAAATAGCACCTTGATCCCTGTGAACTACAAAAATGACTTAGGATTTGCAATTAACTTTTTCTTTGGGTCTTTTTCCTCTGAAACTTGAAAAATCAATATATCCAGTTTGGTGTATTGGATTTTAGTTATTTCAGTGTCATTTTTCTAATTTATTTGTTCTCTATTTTTAGTATTTGGTTGTGGAATTTGTATTGTTTTGTATTCTGACATTTACATAGTTTGGTACTACTTCAAAAGGCGGTGGATCAGGGGAGGAGGATCAAGTGGGCCAGGACAGATGGAGACAAATTTTACAGAAGCCTGATAACAGCAGGGAAAAATGCGATAAATATATGTCTTGATCTCAGTATGGAGGGAGCAATAGTGGTTAGTGCATTCGAGGAAATAGCACGTCACGTAGACGGCCTATTAAAAACCACCAAAGGCAGCAAAACAGTACTCACACCACGCTGGTGTGATCAAGACTGCACTAAGGTGCACAAAAACCTTAAACTTAGCCTCAAGTTGCGCCACAGGAACAACTCCAAAATAACCCACTGCAGATCAGAATATAAAACGGCCCTGAAATCCCATAAAAAAGCTTACAAATACAAGCGTGGGAGGACTTAAGGGAGGCGGCAGAAAGGGGAGACATGTCAGGGTTTAGGAAAGTCATAAACACACCGTGTTTCCAGGACCCAGGCGGGCCCAAACTAACAAACACCATTTTACCAGAACAATGGTACACCCACTTCCAGAGTCTCTATAATTATACAGGGCAACTAACCCATGATGAGGAATTAAGGCCAAACCTGACTACACGATTAGACTTTTCCCTGGCAGAAGTGGAACTGGCAATCTCAGAACTAAGTAAAAACAAATCACCTGGCCCTGATGGCATACCCCCTGACCTCTCCCTGAGCAACACAGAGTTGTGGGCACCGATTCTTACGAGGGTCTTGAATGAGGCAGTTGTGGCAGGACTGCCTCGTTTCTGGTCAACGGCAACCATCGTCCCAATTAACAAAAAAGGGAATCGAGATGGCCCACAATGTTACCGTCCTATATCCCTTATCGATGTGACGGCTAAGGTGCTGGGCCGTGTCATCCTAAATCGACTACAGGAGAGGGCGGGGGAGAATCAAATCTTTACAGACATCCAATATGGGTTCTGGGAGGGCAGATCTACTACTGAAAAATGCCTGAATCTATACCTCTTGACAGCAAAATACATCATCGCTGGCAAGGGGGCCATATACATGGGATTTATGGACCTCTCCGCGGCCTTTGACTGTGTAAACAGAGCAAAACTGTGGGCAATAATGACAAACCTAGGAGTGGAACAAAGGCTAGTCGACCTCCTGAAGGCCCTACATTGGAACACCTCTGCAACGGTCCGATACACTCAAGAGGGAAGTAGGACGGAGCAATTCCTGTGTACGAGTGGAGTGAGGCAGGGCTGTATTTTAGCGCCCTTTTTTGTTTTATGTATATATTAACAATCTGGACAAAGAACTATCTAAATTGTGTGTGGATTCCCCCCAAATAGGACATCGAGCTGTGCCCATATTGCTCTATGCGGATGACGCAGTGCTGCTAGCTAGAACACCGTTGGGGCTCCAGAAGCTGATTGATGGTTTTGTCAACTTCATGGCTAAACTTGATTTATCCGCCAACTTGGAAAAATCCTATGTCATGGCAGCGGGAGGTAGAGAAAAAAGGACTTTCATTTATAAGATTGGGTCACACAAAATAGGCCAGGTCAAGACTTTTTCGTATCTGGGCGTGTTGTTCGATGAACATCTAAATTTTAAACCTCTGATGGACAAACAGGCAGCGAAATTGGTGGCGTCATCAGGGGCCATAATGGGCTATGGGAGAAGACTTGGCAGATGGTCCCCGGAGCAAATCTTAAACCTATATAGATCAATTTGTTGCGCCAAAGTAGCCTATGGATCTGAAGTATGTGGTTTCACAAACAAATATTTGCAGCAGATCCAGGTGGAGGAAAACAAGTTTCTCAAAAGGGTTTTGAAATTGCCACAGAGTACTCCAGCCCAAATCATACACGAAGAACTGGGGGAGCCCTATATTGAAGATCGAATTAAAATCAGACCACTTTTGACCTGGATTAAAATTTGGACTATTCCGGAAGCAGGCCTCACTAGACAAATTCTTAAAGACTGTCTAAAACGCGACAGAGTAGGCCATATTCCATGGTTGAAATATGTAAAAGACTCATTGGTGGCAATTGGTTGTATAAACTTTTCCACTGCACCAGAATCTCTAACTATCCAGAACAAATCAATCGTCAAAAAACTATTTTCAGACTGGAAACTTACGAATAGGGCCAACGTTGAAAAGTGCAAACCCACTGTTTTATCCTATTGTTCATTGAAAAAGACAAATGGAATGGAACCATACCTTGCCGTAATGTACAACGCACAGGATAGATTTTATATGACCCGGTTCAGACTCAATATGTTACACCATTTACTCTCTGTTCCCGCTGGTTTTACTCTGACATTGGAGGCGAAGGGTACCTGCGGCTGCGACGGAAGGTCTCCGCAGGATACCCTTCACTTTGTATTGCTATGCCCCTTTTATTCTGTTCCCAGATGCAAATTCCCAGTGGGGATCCTGAAAGAAGCTAAATTTAGACAAGCAAAAGCGGCCTTAAAGTTTCTGCAGGAAACCCCAGATGCTCATACATTGTTTTGCACAGTAAGCTTCATTAGGGTGGCAATGAGGTTAAGGAATATAAGAGAAATTACTGATTGCAATCCCCCATAAACAGAGACTTATTACGGAAATCCCCCTTTATTGCACATAATGAATTTTAGCTTTTTTTCATCTTTAATTTTTATAAAAATGTAATTGTCTATGTACTTTTATCGTGACTTTCTAAGTGCCGAATAAAGATTTTGAATTGAATTGAATTGAAATTTACTTAGGATTTGCAGTTTACTTTTTCTTTGGGTCTTTTTCCTCTGAAACTTGAAAAATCAATATATCCAGTTTGGCGTATTGGATTTTAGTTATTTCAGTGTCATTTTTCTAATTTATTTGTTCTCTATTTTTAGTATTTGGTTGTGGAATTTGTATTGTTTTGTATTCTGACATTTACATAGTTTGGTACTACTTCAAATTTTAGACATCTTCCCTTAAGTTAAGACTATCTTCTTTGTACCATGGCAAGCAAGGGTTGAGACCAAGTTTATTTACTGAACTTGTGTTGGACTTGACAGGACTTTGGACTTATTATTTGTGAAGGATTCAATACTACCCCAACTAATAACTAAATATCTTACTGTGGCCAATAAAATAAAGCTTATGGGTACACCTGTGCTCTGTGGATTCCAATATTTGCAATAGGGTTTGGAAGCTGTTGCAGAATTCATGACAGCATGATGTGCTGCTTTACCTATTGAAAGACATGTACAAAAGTGATGTTATCAGCATCTTCTACAAACGATTGATCGGAACACCCGATAGGTTGAAAAATGATCAATTGCCACCTACATGTTCTCTAGACTAACTGTCAAGATTCAACATTCAATGGCTCAAAGTAGGCTAAATGTGGCAAAGGTACTGAACTAAGTCAGCAACGCACAGGAGGCTTTACAAACACCACATGAGTCATGTGGCGAATCGCCTTTTGCATGGCTTTATAAATCTGAAAAGCCTGAAAATAAAAACATTAAAAAAAGATTCAAAGTCCCAGTACAGAAGACTTTGTCATATTTTTGAAGAAAAATCTGTCTTCCTGTGGCAGAAATCTGAAATTCAATCTCACAATGTGGAACTTTAAGTCAAACACTTTTCTTAGTAGGTCCCCTTGGCTCAGGATCCCTGGAGGAACAGTTTCCAAAAATGTCCAAACTTTTTCCTGGTGCTCAAGAAACCACAGATGTTCATTGCTAAGACTTACAGGACCTCTGTGGCAATATATACCCAGAGACTATTTGGGTGCCAGGCTGAGGCCTCCAACAAAGTCCAGTCAAAGTTCCAGTTGTCACTGATTGTTAGAACTGGGGTTTCTTGTTGTCAGTGTATGCATCCTGTACAAGCAGGAACCATCATTCTAGTCAAGGTAAGCTAGATACATGCTAAACGATAACCTGTGCTCACTATCTGGTGGCTTGGCGTAGAGCAGTCAGGCTTATATAAAGAGGTGATGTGTAAAGTATTTTGTGCAACACACACTAATACAATGAAAAGACCCCACAAATACTCTACACATGTTTAGAAGAATATATAATACTTTTAAGCCTAAGACAAGACCAAATTGAAAAACATTAAATAAGTAGAACTGGAGTTGTGAATTTTTAAAGAATAAATCAAAATCTAGTGCTTAGAGTCAAATAGCACTTAGGGGTTACCTGACACCGCACTGGAACAGGATCAATGCAAAGTTCATGCCGATCGCGATGGAGGGCAGACTAGCTACAGGACTAGTGAAAGGTCCGCTGAAAAAGTACCTTGTATGGAGCAAGCGTCGATGTTGAATACACAGTGTGTTGGTTATGATCAGCACAGGTGATGAAGGCTTTGTCGATGAACCCAGGCACTGATTTGTCATTGAGTTGTACTGTCTGTCACTGTCAAGCTGTGCAGTCCATCAAAGCAATGTCGTTAATCAGGTCCTGACCCAACATCAAAGGCGAATGCATCGGTTCCAATCAGAACAAAGTCGTCATTGTGTAGATTTTGATGGTTCTGTCCAGTAGAAGTCACATTCCAAGGGCCCAAGACTGGATTGTCATCAGACACACACACACCCTTCCTGTGTTTGTGGCTGTCTAGAGGGAATGCACAAGGTGTAGCTGTTGTTCACCATAGACGCGCATTTGGAGACAGGCTTCAAGGAGCACAAAGCAATTGGAGACGAGAAATGTCCACTTTCTAAAAGTGGCAGTTCTGCATTAGTAATTTTAAATTCAACTTTATCATTAACAATGCTTTATTATTGCATTCCAAATGTATGAAACATGATGCAGCTGCTTCTTCCTAATCAGGAATTACATCTTAAAAGTGTATTAAGGAATTCCAAACTAGGCCTAACAGTAGTGAATAACATATTTGGTGTTTGTCATTACTAGGACATGCAAAACCTACCAGTACATTTCCTATCTTTTACTTACATAGTACTCTGCTCTTAGGGATACCTAGGGCCTACCTTAGGGTTGAAGCAGGTATAAGAAAAGTGGAATTTAAGGCTTGGCAAGTGGTTTGAAAAAACAAGTCAAAGTGGCAGTAGACTGCAAACACAGGCCCTGCAATGGCAGGCTTAAGACAGGTTTGAAAGGCTACATGTGTGAGTGCCACAATGTGTGCTGCAGGTACACTAGCGGTACACAAGGGGGTGGTGATGGACGGAGCATCTGAATCAATCAAACACTCATACCCAGTCAAAAGATCTGGGTTTAATCCATCACCGTTCTTTAACCCACTCTGCCACCCCAGTTCAGACATGGCTATATGCAAATCAGTCTGACCCTGTGCCTCATGGGAACAGCCCAGCCCAAACTGCCAAGCCATGTCTTCCCTGGACCAGAAACAAGCTACTGAAGACCGGTTTCTGGCATTCCAGCCGTCTTCAGCCGGCTTGCTTGAATCCAGTGGCAAAGTGAGCAAGGGACTCCCATCTGAGCATACTCTGCCACACCTACGGCGGCCAAAAGCGGTACAAAAGGGGGTGGTGATGGACGGAGCATCTGAATCAATCAAACACTCACACCCAGTCAAAAGATCTGGGTTTAATCCATCACCGTTCTTTAGCCCACTGTGCCACCCCAGTTCAGACATGGCTATATGCAAATCAGTCTGACCCTGTGCCTCATGGGAACAGTCTAGCCCGAACTGCCAAGCTATGTCTTCCCTGGACCGGAAACAAGCTACAGAGGACCGGTTTCTGGCATTCCAGCCGTCTTCAGCCCGGCTTGCTTGAATCCAGTTGCAAAGTGAGCATGGGACTCACGTCTGAGCATACCCTGGCACACTTATGGTGGCCAAAAGCGGTACAAAAGGGGATGGTGATGGACGGAGCATCTGAATCAATCAAACACTCACACCCAGTCAAAAGATCTGGGTTTAATCCATCACCGTTCTTTAGCCCACTCTGCCACCCCAGTTCAGACATGGCTATATGCAAATCAGTTTGACCCTGTGACTCATGGGAACAGTCCCGCCCGAACTGCCAAGCCATGTCTTCCCTGGACCAGAAACAAGCTACCGAGGACCGGTTTCTGGCATTCCAGCCGTTTGATTGATTCAGATGCTCCGTCCATCTCCACCCTCTTTTGCACCGCTTTTGGCCGCCATAAGTGTGGCAGGTTATTCTCAGACGTGAGTCATCAGTGATGTCACTGACCATGTCATGAATGATGTAATATGTGACATCATGAGCAGTGGATTGCGGGTGTGCGCGAAATATAGTTAGTACAACTATTTATATAGGAGCAATTTCAATGGTTTTTTAAATGCTAATTCCTAACTATATAAGGCCTTTTTAAGTGAATATATATATATATATATATATATATATATATATATATATATATATATATATATATATATATATATATATATATATATATATATATATATATATATTACCTACTGGCGGTCGCCAGTAGGTAGTTATAGTTAGGATTTTTTTCAATGTTAAATCTCAAAATTCTATTTTGAATAACTTTGGCACCGGTTGACGAATCTGCCTGAAAATTTCATGAAAATGGCCTCGTCGAGCTCCGGTCCTTCCCTGAAAGTTTGGGGGGGATACAATAAGCGGGGGCCGAGATAAAAGGGGGGTCCCAAAACACGTTTTTCCCATGTTAATTTCCATAGGGCGGTCGATTTCACTTTTAGCCCGAACGGCTGAATGGATTTACACCAAACTTGGCAAAATTGTAGGGACTGGTAGCCCGATGTGCCTTTGCTATGTCTCAAGATATGTGCTCCAGTGGATTTTGAGTAATTTAGGTTCCAAAAAATATATATATCTATAGCAGCGCACCGGTGCGCGCACCAGGGAGCGCTCCGGGCGCGTGACGCGAGGTGCGCATGGAAAGCTGATTGGCTCTCGGGTGTCTGTAAACATTCGAAACAGTCCAGAGCGGTCGCCATCTTGTGTCTCTGTAAAATCGAGACATAAGAGGTGGCTAAAACAAAGTGGGAACTGACCATAAGGCGTCAGGGATAGACCCCTTTGACCCCCTAGGTTTGATGTGGGGGCTATAAAAGGGCCCCGCGGGGCATTTAAATTATTTTTTTTTTTTTCGTTTTGCGCGGGGGAAGCGCACGGTGCGCGCACCGGGGAGCGGCCCTGGGAGCGCACTATGATGAAAAAAGGTGACAGAGTGTTTAAAAAATGAAGTTTTGATTTAGAAATTGGAGGTAGTTCTAAAAAGAACTTTTTTTTTTCTTCTTTTTGTTGTTTTATATTTTTTTTGTGTTTTTTGAACTTTTTGTACTTTTTTTGGCTTTTCAAAACAGTTTTATATATTTTTTTGTATTTTTTTGGGGGAGAAACAAAAAAAGGGAATTGAAACTGGCTCAACTGGAGCAAAAAAACAAAAAACCCAAAAAATTACTTCTTTTTGGGGCACTTGTGATTATCATCTGCAAGGACGATGAGTTTCACACTTTTTTCCCCATAGGAGATAAGTTTGCCACAAGCAGTGCAAGTAATTTTAAAATCAGCAAATCTCGGCTGAATGCAAGGCATCACCTCAGATGTTTCTGGTTGCGAGGAAGTGGGTTGGTTTCTTTGGGAGGGGGTCCTTGATGACTGGGGGAGGTTACTGGCCAGTTCCCGGAACTCTGCACGAGAGTAGTTGTTTGGATGCTTTCTTGTCATGTGCCGAATCATGGTATAGTTACCAAAAGAATATTTCTTATTTGGGTTGCCCCGTGAAAGTTCATCATTGCAGATGAGGCAAGTCACCTTGGGCGCATTCACCTTTTTTTTCCCCTCTGGGATTGAAAAAAACTGCCATACAATGTGTGGTTTGGGTTTGTAAGGTGTATTTTCTTCTGGCAGCCATCTTCTTCTCCCCTCCTCCTCTTCCTCTTCCTCCTCCTCCTGTTCTTGACCACCAATATAATTTGGAGCTGGTCCTCTTGGTGGTTGTGGTGGTGGTGGTGGGGCAGATGCACCAGCTGATGCTACTAATGAAGCCATTATTTAGAGCAAAAAAGTAGAGAGAGCAACAAACAGGTCTTCCTCAGTCAAAGGACAAAGTCAGAATAAGGGAAAAAGGTGGGGTCTTTCATCATTTAGAAAAAAAAACTGTCCTGAACCAATGAGAAGTGTTATTTTCAGGTCACAAGACCAGGGGCTTCATCATTATGAAACCAAAACTGTTATGAACCAATGAAAAGTGTTATTTTCTGCTCACATGACCCGACGCGCTTACGCTACGCGCCCGGGGCGCGCCCGGGGGCGCGCCCCGGGTCGCGCAGCGTAAGCGCGTCGGAAGTTTACGTTGTGCGATCGTATTCGCTCGAGTACTTCCGGGTGCGCTTACGCCGTGCGTATCACGCGGTCGCGGCTACGCGATACGTCACGATTATGTTTTCGTTTGCGATATTGGCGCTCACGGGACGCTCCCCGGAGCGCGCCCCGGGGCGCTTTGTAAAAATACGCTTTTCGGGGCGCTCCCCGGGGCGCGCTCCGGGAGCGCTCCCCAAAATAATTTTTTAAAAAAAAATTGGGAAAATTGTAGGGACAGGTAGCTCTATTCTGAAGTGGTTTGTAAAAAACATTAACTTTAGAAAAATATGTATTGTGCTACATTGGGCTTAATATATGTTAGAGCCAAAATGTAGCCCAAATGTAGCCCAAAGTAGCCCAATGTAGCCCAAAGATGGCCACCAGAGATCAAAAATTGAAAATGTAGCCCAAAATTCAACTAGATGTAGCCCAACTGTAGCCCAATGAGAAAATGTACCAGAGTGTTAAAAAGAACAACTAGAGTGCTAACAGTCTTATTTATAAAGTGAAACTTATAGTTAGGAATTAGCATTAAAAAAACCTTTGAAATTCACTGAAAAAACCATAGGTTTCACACCAGTTATAGTTAGGAATTAGCATTTAAAAAACCTATTAAATTCACTGAAAAAACCATAGGTTTCACACCAGTTATAGTTAGCTGGAAATTTTACTGATATAAAACCATTGAAATTCCCACGTTATAGTTAGTCGGACTCACTATAACTTGCGCGTGCAATGCACTGCTGATGACATCACATATTACATCACTCATGACATGGTCAGTGACATCACTCATGACACCATCCTTGTGACATAGTGACAGACCTCCTTTCACTATAATGTAACCCTTGAGACACATATTCAAAAATAGAAACTGAAATTTTTAAAAAAATGGAGATACCTATATCAGTTACAACAAGCAATTCAGTAATTCCACTATCTATATACACATCCACTCTTTCACCAACAGTTCTATATAGTCACTCATACATATACTCACTCATCATATGAAGTGATACACCTATACATCCTGTTACACACCGACATTCATCCAAAAGTTACTCACACACATATTCACACGTGCAAATAAACTATTGAACATCCATTTATTTGAATATAGAGTTATACACACACTTCCACCTTACTTCTATTTAAAATTACACATATTTATTCTCTTAAACAATCACTTATAGAAACACATACTTATTTAAACAGGAACTCTTACAATCTCTTACTCTCACATATACTCACTTATATACATCAATATTCATATATACTAGATTAAAACATATGTAGGTACTGATAAAGACACTAGTGAGACAGTCATTCACTCACTAACAAACACATATAGGCACTCATCCACCCATACAGTCCTGTACATATGCTGTCTTCAAAACACATACAAACAAAGAGTCAGTCACTCATGCATCTATGTGCTAAGTAATACCCCCACTAAACCATATAGACAGTCATACTGATACTAATAAAAATATCTAATAACCCATATACATACGCATGTAGCTACTTACCAACACATGTAGCCACTTATACACAAAGTGAAACACTAATATATATATTTAAATATTTAAACATAACTCACTAATATTTATTTTTCAGAAAGACACATATTCACTGGATGGTGTCATCAGTGATGTCATGAGTGATGTCACTGACCATGTCATGAGTGATGTAATATGTGATGTCATCAGCAGTGCATTGCACGCGCAAGTTATAGTGAGTCCGACTAACTATAACGTGGGAATTTCAATGGTTTTATATCAGTAAAATTTCCAGCTAACTATAACTGGTGTGAAACCTATGGTTTTTTCAGTGAATATATATATATATATATATATATATATATATATGCTTCCCAGTGGTTTCTGCACCTGGTCCTTCTTGACTGCTGTAACTCACAGGATTTGTGTGAGTGTGTGTGTATGTATATATATATATATATTCACTAAGGACTTAATCATTAGAAATTAGCATTTAAAAAAACATTAGAAATTCAGGGACATTATAGTTAGAAATAAGCATTTAAAAGACCTTAGAAATTCACTGAAAAAAACACAGGTTTAAGGGACGTCATAGTTAATTGGACATTTTACTCAAACAAAACCAGAGAAATTCAGCGGATTTAGTTAGTTGAGCTAACTATAACTCATGACCCCACAATGCACTCCTGATTACTTCACATATGATGACATCTCAAATGACATCACTGATGACATCATCCAGTGACTATCTGTTTCTGTAGAGGTTTAAATATGTTTTATATGTATATATATCTGTATATGTCTATATATCTATTCACTGAAAAAAACATAGGTTTCAGGCCTTATATAGTTAGGAATTAGCATTTAAAAAACCTTTGAAATTCACTCAAAAAACTATAAGTTTTAGGGGTGTTATAGTTAGCTGGACATTTCACTCATACAAAACCATTGAAATTGCTCCTATATAGTTAGTTTTACTAACTATATTTCGCGCACCCCCCGCAATCCACTGCTGATGATGTCACATATTAGATCATTCATGACATGGTCAGTGACATCTCTGATGACATCTCAAATAACATCACTGATGACATCATCCAGTCAATGTGGTTTGCTTCGTTATTTAAATATGCAATTTGCATTGAAGAATGAGTGGATATATATAAATAAATATTTGGATGGAGGATTTAGTAGCAGTGTAATTGACTGTTTACTTCACCAAATTATAGTGTCTCACTAAATATAGTGGATAGTGATTAAACTGTGTGAATATCTGTATCACTTTGTTAGTTGTTGTGTAAACTGGTTCTACAGTTGTTTACTAGCTATGTGAAAGTCTATATTAGTTATTGATTAGTTAACTGAGTATTTGTATGGGAGAGTGAAAGTGTGTGGTTTGGTGGGGGGTGTGTGACTGTCCAAAGATGTGTGAATAGTTGATTCAGTAGATATATGAAGTTAAAACTACATGTTCTAACAGTTGTTAGGGTGAGTGAATCTCTTTATAGGTGTGGTGATGAGCAAATATATTTCTCAATGGTACATGTCCAACAAACTAGAAAAATAAAAGGCAGTGTATGTGTCAATTGTTGTATATAAATAAGTATATATAAGACTCAATGATTGTGTGAGTGACTGTATGGATAACTGTATACTTGTAATAATGATTTTATAATTCACAAAGTATGACTTACTATCTAAATGAATAGATGAAGTGGTGTTTGTATAAATGTGTAGCTAAGTAAATATGTACGTATGATCCATTGTTTGCATAAGTGAGTAGGATGACTTCATATGTGAATAGGATGTGTGCTGGTGTGTAATGTCGATATAGGTGTATAAGTATTTTTGATAGTGTTCTATTGTTCATTGACAGCATGTATGAGTGAATGTACAGGTAAGTGATTAGATGTGTGTATACATCTATGAATCACAGAATGGGTTTTTAGATGCTTGTATTGCTGTGAAAATGGATTCAAATATGATACTCTGTATTTTACAAAGAGTGATGAAAAATGTTACTAGTGTAAAAAAGGTGTATGTGATTGTCACGTGGATGATGCCATCAGTGATGCCATCAGTGATGTCATTTGAGATGTCATCAGTGATGTCACTGTCCATGTCATGAATGATCTAATATGTGACATCATCAACAGTGGATTGCGGGTGCGCGAAATATAGTTAGTACAACTAACTATATAGGAGAAATTTCAATGGTTTTGTATGAGTGAAATGTCCAGCTAACTATAACACCCCTAAAACTTATAGTTTTTTGAGTGAATTTCAAAGGATTTTTAAATGCTAATTCCTAACTATATAAGGCCTGAAACCTATGTTTTTTTCAGTGAATTTGCAAGGTTTTTTAAATGCTAATTCCTAACTATATAAGGCCTGAAACCTATGGTTTTTTTCAGTGAATTTGCAAGGTTTTTTAAATGCTAATTCCCAACTATCTTAGGCCTGAAACCTATGGTTTTTTCAGTGAATTTGCAAGGGGTTTTAAATGCTAATTCCTAACTATATAAGGCCTGAAACCTATGGTTTTTTCAGTGAATTTCAAAGGTTTTTTAATTTTAATTTTTAAGTATATAAAACCTGAAACCTATGTTTTTTTAGTGAACTTCAATGGTTTTTTAAATACTAATTCCTAGCTATATCAGGCCTGAAACCTATGGTTTTTTCATTTAATTTCGAAGGGTTTTTTAAATGAAAATTTTTAAATGTATTAATTGTTATTTTTTTGTACTGATTTACTACATTTTTGCAGGCAGGTGTTCAGAGGGCACGCCCCCTTTTTATAACACTCTGCAGCGCAGCTCCATGGCGCTTACTGGAGATACCTGTTGGACTAGTTGCCCTCTAGGGGACCTCTGGATTGAAGAAGAATTAATTCCCCAACTTAAAACATGCTACAGGGAAGTGTATTGAAACCACACCCCTTTTTACACCTCTCTGCAACGCAGCCCCCGGGCATGTTTGCAGAGGGTGAACTAATTCCCCTTGCATAATGGTGGTCCCTGTGGGTCAACTAGCCCACCTAGAACCTCCAGTACGTGCCAAGGGGCTTCGTTGCAGAGAGGTGTAATGAGGCCACACCCTTTTTTACACCTCTCTGCAACGCAGTCCCCTGGTGTGTTTGCAGAGGGGGAACTAATTCCCCTTGCATACTGGGGATCCCTGGGGGCCAACTAGCCAACCTGGAACCTGCAGTATGAGCCAGGGGGCTGCATTGCAGAGAGGTGTAATGAGGTCACACCCTTTTTTACAATTCTCTACAACGCAACCCCTGGCGCGTTTGCAGAGGGGGAACTAATTCCCCTTGCATACTGAGGGTCCCTGTGGGCCAACTAGCCCACCTGGAACCTCCAGTATAAGCCAGTGGGCTGCATTGCAGAGAAATGTAATGAGGCCACACCCGTTTTTAAACCTCTCTGCAACGCAACCCTCGGGCGTGTTTGCAGAGGGGGAACTAATTCCCCTTGCATACTGGGGGTCCCTGGCGGGCAACTAGCCCACCAGGAGCCTTCAATATGTGCCAGAGGGCTGCTTTGCTTTGCCACGGAGGGTGGCGGTCCCTGGGGCAGTGTGGGGGGGATTGGGCACCCCCCACACTGTTAGGTGCAAAAAATCCATAGCCAAGCTCACAGAACATTTTTTAACGTCCAACCATACCCCCAATGACCTCAGCTGGACTGTTATTGAAAAGATAAGTACTGGAGAAAGACTAAAACAAAGACTTTTCGAAAAGGAACAACAGTGGATTTATAGGCTTTCCACACATAGACTGGGTCTCAACGATAATATTCCCTGAAATTCAGTTCTTCCAAGATAAAACCTGCTAGACCTACACCGGTTTGGTCACTCTGCAGTGGAAATTGCAGGACTGGACTCTTGGGTATGAATGGTTGTGCAGCCTGGTCCCCCCTCTTTTTACTTCTTTCTCTGCAGTAGACATGTATGCTTGGATACCTTGGCATGACTGGCATCATGGTGTCAGTAACACGCCCACACAGTGAAGTACGTTGTATGATCTGACACAGGTGCATGAACTTCTTACCCCCCCTGTCTGGAGCCTTCTTTTAATTCTAATTTATTGTTTTCTCTGTATGCTGGGTACATACAAGCACATATGTGCTCCTGAAAATCTCTGGTGTATGCACAGTATCACCGTCATAATTTTCGTTGTGATTATGCCTCTTTTGCATGCCCAGAACAATCCCTGTTTTATGAATCCATTCCATAACCTAATGTTTAGCGCGATCCCCTAAGGAGAGAGAGAACCTTGACGTCACGGATGCCATGCGCGGTCCCCATAGCAACCATGTCCCACGTGACATGGCCGGGCCCGCACACCCGGAAGCATCTCGCTTTAAATTCACGGTGCTGGGCGGCATCCAATATCCACGGGGTTCCCGACACAGACCGCTCAGGTTTACTGCCTCTGTGCTAACTGCCACAAGTAAGTGTGCATACCGCGACCTGCCATACCCTAGAATCAGTCTACGACGCCAATTTCAGGGGCTTAAAATTTCCCGATTTCCCCATACCATTTAGAGCGTGGACTGCTCCACGGCAGGTCCGGAACACATGAAGCCCGTAATTCGAGCGCTTTAAGTAAGCAAGTTAACATAAGCATCTTTTCACTCCTTTGAGCATGTAACCCTGTCTGAGTAACTATATGTTCTGTATGTCACATGTGTGTTCTGAATATTTAGTACGCTATGTTTTAAACTTACCACAATTGCGTGCATGAATTTGTAGATACCACACGTTTTTTAATACACGTAGTCTTGCTTCTACTCACTTACCATGACACAATAGGAGTGTGTGTGATTACTCCACTTCTACTTTCCACGGACCGATGTCTAACAACAAGCACGCTAGCCTGAGAGAACTACAAGCACGTATGACTGAAAAAAATACAAAAGGATTACGCATAAGCACACCGTTGCGGAACGGTACCGCTGCCTTCTGTTTCACATTATTCAGCACGTTTACTGGAAAGAGTCTTGAGTCATAGCTGATACCGTGAGAGCCTTGTCAAAAGGTGCAAAGAGAATGCAAGTATCACATCTACCTGCAATGTTTGCTTGATTCTCCCGGAAAAACAAACCCACATCCCCCCCTTTCCTTTATTTCTTTACAGGTTTTTTTCCAGATTCAAGGAGAAGAACACGTTTTGATCGAATCACATTTTGTGATTTGTACACCAAGGAATCTAAGGCAGGGTACACCTTAGGGCGTGTACACCACCCAGATCCCACCATCCTGGTCCTGACGAAAACCTCGCAATTACACATAGGTTGAAACATGTAGACCATTTTAACTTTTTTATTTTATCTTAGCACACGTCTTCATTTGACACCAACAGCCTACCTAACCAGGCAAAGGTGTCCCACTGTTTTTAACATTGTCCAATCACTCCGGAATAAAATCCAAGAGGGGGTAGTATTGGGCAATTTTTAAACAGACTCACTTACAGTTAATTGCACATATAAAATTACAGAAACCAGCTCCACTGTAGTCAGGTGTCGCAGCACACCCAGATGCCATTTGGCTGTCTGGGTGGGACCCCGATGATGAAGCATGTCACCAACTAGGTTGGTGAGTGAGGGGTCTTCTAAGGTCAAAGGTTGTCCCTGATTAGGGGTACAAGAAAAGCACCTTATAATTTTGGGGTTGTAACCGACCTCCAAGAGGGCACTTCTCCATTTGTTGTTATTTATATATGTATATCTCAAGGTCGATGAAAAAATAAATGAGTATATAAGTATCTAAATGGATGATTACTTTTTTTAAAATTGATTTTATAAAGCACTGATTAAGTGTATCTTAGTGAATACATGGATTACTGAGTAATGTTTAAATATGGAAATATCTGTATCAGTCTCTCACTTTGTGTAAGTGACTGCTTGGGTTGGTGAGTAGCTACATGAGTGACTATATGGGTTATTACCTGGTTTTTCGAGTATCAGTATGAGTGTCTGAGTGTCTGTGTGGTTCAGTGGAGGGTATTACTTAGCGCATAGATGAATAAATGAGTGCGTCACTGTTTGTATGTGTTGAAGCCAGTATGTGTGTAGGACTGTATGTGTGGATGTGTGTATGTATGGGTGTGTTAGTAAGTGAATGACTGTCTCAATAATGTCTTTATAAGTAAGTACATATATTGTAAACTAGTATATGTGAGTATTGGTGTATATAAGTGAGTATATGTGAGGGTGAGCGATTGGAAGAGTTCCTGTATGACAGGTATGTGTTTCTCTAAGTGAATATTTAGAATAGTAAGTATGTGTAAGTTTCTATGGAAGTAAGTGTGCTAGTGTGCATATAACTGTATGTGCAATTAAATGGATGTTTGATTCTTTATTAGCATGAGTGACTATGTGTGTGAGTAACTCTATGGATGAGTGGTGGTGTGTACCAGGATAAATAGGTGTATGTGTATATATGTTAAGTGAGAACATGTATGAGTGACTGTATAAGACTGTTGGTGATTGAGTGGATGTGTATGTAGATCTTGGAATTACTGAATAGGTTGTTGTAATTGGCATTGGTATATCATTATTTTGAAAATGTTAGTTTCTATTTTTGAGTGTGTGTATCAAAGGTTATATTAGGGTGAGAGGAGGTCTGCCGCTCTATCACAAGGATGATGTCATCAGTGATGTCATCAGTGATGTCATTTGAGATGTCATCAGTGATGTCATGAGTGATGTCACTGACCATGTCATATATGTGACGTCATCAGCAGTGCATTGCAGACACGCAAGTTATAGTTAGCTGAACTACCTATAACGGGGGAATTTCTATTGTTTTGTACGAGTGAAATGTCCAGCTAACTATAACACCCATGAAACCTATGTTTTTTTCAGTGAATTTCTAAGGTTTTTTAAATGCTAATTCCTAACTATAATGTGCCTGAAACCTATGTTTTTTTCAGTGAATTTCAAAGTTTTTTAAATGATAATTTCTAAATATGCCTACAGAGGTAGGACATGTGAAGAAAGAAGAAGAACACACAGTAAGAAAAAAAAAACAGAAAGATGCAACAGAAGTTCTCAAAGATGAAGAAAAGTACAGGAAGAAGGAAAATGTGCAGAAAGAACAAACAGAGGAGCAGAAAGAAGCCTTGTTGCAAAATCATCCTGTACCCTCAACTTTTTTCAGATGGATACTGGTGGTAACAGAGTCTGACTAACCAGTCCTAGAACCTAGAATACAGTAAAAACACCTATATACACTAGGGAACACTATGCGTTGGGGTCCCCCTGTGATTAGCATGACCTCCTGTGTAGTATATAATAGGGCAGGGGGTTTAAAACTACATCTTGAAAAGCACCACAGGGCGTGTTTGCACACTGGTGAAGAGAGGAGGGGGCTGAGCTGACGCTTGCAATCACGACCTGTGGCCATTTTAATTTGGGGGATAAAGCCCCCTTGAATCCTGAGAGTCCCTGGGGTCCAACTAGCCCATTAGGTATCTCCAGTAAGCGCTACATAGCTATGTTGCATAGAGGTGTAAAAAGGGACAAGGTCTAGTCCACCTCTCTGCAACACAGTGCAGTGGTGCTTACTGGAGGCACCTGGTGGGCTAGTTGGACCCCCGGAGCCCTCACAATTGAAGGGGAATTATTTCCCCAACTTAAAAAGTGCCGCAGGGCGTGTTTGCTCACATCACCTCAGGCCCCGTCCCCTCCCTTCACCACTGTGTACACATGTTCTGTGGCCATTTTAACTTGGGAGATTAAGTTCATTTGAATCCTGAGGGCCCCTAGGGTCCAACTAGTCCACTAGGTACCTCCAGTAAGCGCTACAGAGCTGCGTTGCAGAGAGGTGTAAAAAGTGTAACGGCCTGGACCACCTCTCTGCAGCACAGCACAGTCTCCCTTACTGCAAGCACCTGGTGGGCAAGTTAGACCCCAGGGTCCCTCAGGATTGAAGGGGAATTATTTCCCCAACTTAAAACGCACCATAGAGCGTATTTGCACACGTCCCCTCAGGCCCTGTCCCCTCCCTTCGCCTCTGTGTAAACACGCCCTGTGGCCGTTTTAAGTTGGGAGAATAAGTCCCCTTGAATCCTGAGTGTCCCTAGGGGCAAATTAGCCCACTAGGTATGTCCAGTAAGCACCATTTCAGAGAGGTGTAAAAAGGGTCACAGCTGCACCACCTCTCTGCAACGCAGCACAGTGCCGCTTACTGGCAGCACCTGGTGGGCTAGTTGGCTACCAGGGTCCCTCAGGATTGAAGAGGAATTATTTCCCAACTTAAAACTCACCACAGGGCGTGTTTGCAGACATCACCTCAGGCCATGTCCCCTCCCTTCACCACTGTGTAAACGCGGCTTGTGGCTGATCTAATTTGAGAGATTAAGTCCCCTTGACTCCTAAGGGTACCTAGGGTTACACTAGCCCACTAGATACCTCCGGTAAGCGCCACAGATCTGCATTGCAGAGAGGTGTAAAAAGGGGCATGGCCTCTGAACACCTGTCTGCAACGCAGCTCCCTGGCTCAAACTGGAGATACCTCTTTGGCTAGTTGGCCCTCAGGGACCCTCAGTATTTAAAGGGAATTTACTCCCTAACTTACAACTCGTCACGGGCGCGTTTGCACAATGGGGAAGGAAGGAGGCGTGTCCTAAGGTGACATGTCTGCAAACACACCCTGTGGCGCGTTTTAAGTTGGAAAATGAATTCCTCCTCAATCCTGAGAGTCCCTGGGGGCAAAATTGCCCACCAAGTATCTCCAGAATGCGACAGAGAGCTACGTTGCAGAGAGGTGTTCAGAGGCCATGCCCCTTTTTACAACACTCTGCATCGCAGCTCTGTGGTGCTTACCAAAGGTACCTGGTAGGTTAGTTGGCCCCCAGGGACCCTCAGGATTGAAGAGGAATTAATTCCCCAACTTAAAATGCGCCACAGGGTGTGTTTTCAGACGTCACCTCAGGCCCCGTCCCCTCCATTCACCACTGTGTAAACACGCCCTGTGGCCGTTCTAAGTTGAGCGATTAAATCCCCTTGACTCCTAAGGGTCCCATGGTCAAACTAGCCCACTAGGTACCTCCGATAAGCACCACCGATCTGCATTAGAGAGAGGTGTAAATAGGGGCGTGGCCTCTGAACACCTGTCTGCAACGCTGCTCCCTGGATCATACTGGAGATACCTCTTTGGCTAGTTGGCCCTCAGGGCCGCTCAGTATTGAAAGAGAATTACTTCCCTAACTTACAACTTGTCACAGGTGTGTTTGCACAATGGTGAAGGAAGGAGGCATGTCCTGAGGTGACATGTCTGCAAACACACCCTGTGGCGCGTTTTAAGTTGGAGAAATAATTCCTCCTCAATCTCTAGGGGCCACCTAGCCCAGGAGAACAAAGGAGGTGGTAGATGTTCCTCTGGATGTCCCCCACCAACAATTTAGTGGTAGAGGGGTTGGTCTGAAGGCTAAAAAGGAGGGATTGGGATGAGGGATCCCACTTTTGCAGATCTAGGGTCCTCACACACCCAGCAAGCTAGGTGTCATGCTTCATCATATGAACCTGCTCCTCGTTGGGCCGGAGCTGCAATGCTCAATGGGCACCCGCGAAGGGGCTCTTTGTCGGAGATATTTTGTTTCTTTGCCGTATGATTAAGTGGGGGTCTGTGGCCCCTAGGTTGTGTAGATATAATGTGGTACAGTGAGTGTGTGCTTGAATTAAAGGGGGTTGGATAGTCCAAGTCAAAAGTCTTTATTCAGGCTGGTAATCCACCTCATTAAAAGTAAATCAGGTGGAGTGGCACTACCCTGGCAAGGGCTATTCAATTTTCACTGTGCTCTACTCTCTGGGTCAACATGTTTCTTGCCCTGTTAGTTCATAAGGATACCGTAGCAATTCTTCAGGACTGATTAGTGTAAAAACCTGTGAAAAGGTGTCTAATATCTACACTGAGTGGTGCTTCTATTGATGTGCTCCCACTCATGACTGACTATATATCAAGCCTCGTGTAGTTGTTGTATGAGGACCTCTCTAATAGGAGATTGGTGCCTCAGCAAGAACGGGCACATCGTCCAGGCGCCTCTGTAGTAGGAGCCTTGTGTCTGCACTGGGTCACCTACCCTCGCGCCGTCCCTGGTCCGCTGGTGAGTCCATCTAGCCCGCCAAGTACCTCCAGTATGCGTCAGAGAGCTACATTGCAGAGAGGTGTTCAGAGGTCATGCCCCTTTTTACATCACTTTGCAACGCAGTTCCGTGGCGCTTACTGGAGGTACCTGGTAGGCTAGTTGGCCCCCAGGGACCCTCAGGATTGAAGAGGAATTAATTCTACAACTTAAACTGCTCCCCAGGGTGCGTTTGCACACATGTCAACTCAGGCCCGCCCTCTCCCATCACCACTGTGCAAACAAGCCCCGTGGCACGTTTTAAGTTGGGGGATTAACTCCCCTTGAATTCTGAGGGTCCCTGGGGTGCAACTAGCAGGAAAAAAAATACAAGCAAAAGCATTGTAAAAAAAAAAATATTTTAAAAATGTTGACAAGTTCAACTATCTGTTTACGTTTTCAAAAATAAACACACTTATTTACATTGCATATAATACAAATATCAAATATATGAACTACTTCTTTCAAGCACAATTTTCCAAATGTTGTATCAAAGAACAGAAATGATAATTCAAACACTAAGGGGGCCATTATGATGTCAGGCGGATCGCCTGACATCTTTCCCCCCGCACTCCATTTATCCCCACATATTACAGTGGTGGGGGATACAGCAGCGCACAGAAAGACCCTCTGCTGCTTTACCACAGGCCGGCAATCATTATGATTGCCTGCTGTGCGGTCCTGGGCCCTAAAGTGGTGGCGGTGCGTAACAGGCACCTCTCGCCATATTATGAAATGCGCAGACTTTGGCCTTACCATGGCGGCAATGCCGCCATGGAAAGGCATGCAGTCTTTCGCTGGGGAGGCCTGTTTTGGGCCTCCGGGGTGTTTTTGGGGTGGGTGTGCACTTGCATTGGCATACACACACGATGCCTGTTACATTGTGCCTGCCAATGCACAATATGCATCTTTTGCATTGCGGCGGGTGCTGCTTACAGCACTACCCGCAGCAATGTAAATTATGTGGGATGTGACTGCCAGGGTGGCGGTCGCATCCTAATGGGCATACTGGAACCACTGCACCTCTGGTGGTTGGTCCTGTTTACCATTACGGTGGCGGTCGTAAGCGGGCCTTAATTGTTCACATCTTCCTAATCGGCTGAATGATGTTTCCGAAATCATTTGCATTGAAAGTATCCAAAATAAACTTGTTAATTTATGTTTTCATCTTCCCAATGGACCAACTGATGTTTTCAATACTTTGGCATCAAAAATATCAGATCTGAATTTGGTAATTCGTAATGCAACCAACATTTTAATCTCAAATGGGCATCATTACAATGTGTCCATCCTTTATTGCATCTTAAAAACACAGTAGAGTGTCCAGATGTTGTACTATGTCCATCATGGAAAATAACAGCCACTGCTTTAAAAGTTCTTCATGAAATTGACACTTGAGTTGCCACAAAATGTTAATTATTGGTTTCCAACTTCCTTTCCATCTGCTGTACAACATTATAGCATTAAACAGACATATTGTCCAAATCTTTCTATAAATAATGTTGACAACATTTCTGATTTGCAGTGAGTACATTTCCTATCTTAATTAGCTGATTTTACTAATTTGTTAAAAGACACTGTTTTGCAATCTAGTATTGTCAAATGCATGAATCGTTCAGTGTCTATTTCAGTGGTAGAAGAAAATGAACAGTCTTCACATTTATGATGCCATCTGTAACGTAGACAAAACAGATTTTCAATTTGTATTCCTTCATCTTCCAATACTGCAAGCATAAACATAAGAAATTCTTGAGCATCTTGTTGTACATTAAGGGGTCAATTCCGGTTCGGGAAAGGAAACCGTCCTACGATTCGTATTTGTACGCGTTTCCGTACGATTTGTACAATGCCGTCCAAATTGCGTAGTTTTTACAAAGATTCCGTCTGAATGTTCACGAACTGTACGAAAAACTAGCGAAGTACCTTACGATACGGACTCGGCTAGTGAACCGTACGGTTTGTAAACATGGAGTACGACCCACCAAGTACGATCCTGACCGGACACCTTTACTGCGATTCGTACGGGAAAACGCTGTTGCGTATGAGCTGCGATTTGTACAGAAAACATTGTGTATGAGCGAGCCACAGAATCAAATAGAAAGTTAACCCCCATCAATGAAGCACACGCGTACCCCGCCAATACGTCATGTATGAGAGAGCCACACAATAAAGTACGAATCAAACCCCTCCTCCACGAAGCGCATGCGTTCCCCACCAATACGTTGGTATGAGAGAGCCACACAATAAAGTAAGAATCAAACCCCCCTCAATGAAGCGCATGCGTACCCTGCCAATACGTCGCATATGAGAGAGCCACACAATAAAGTAAGAATCGATCCCCCCTCAATGAAGCGCACACGTACCCCGCCAATACGTCTCGTATGAGAGAGCCACACAATAAAGTACGATTCTAAGCCCCCCTCAAAGAAGCGCACGCGTACCCCGTAAATACATCACGTATGAGAGAACTACACAATAAAGTATGAATCGAAGGCCCCCTCAAAAAAAAAGACCAGTACCCCAAAAAAAGCACAAGGAGTGTTCAAAAGAGTCACACAACACAACTAAACATATCTCCTGTGTACAAAGCAATGTCCTGCCCAGATCAAAAATGGCAAACAGAGGGCCCAACTCAGACCCACCCCTTATGACACTCCCACCCAAAAATTCAAAATAAGCCAATTAAAAGGGCCCACACCCACAAACCATCAGCCTTTGCAACATAACCATTTTCTGACAGAGACGGACAACACACCAACAACTGCACACATCCACCTTCACACATACCCACAATCATATTCAGACCCACACACCCCCTTCACTTTCTGACCCACACCCCCATCCATACACACAGTCATCCCCCAACCACATTTGCCCCACAACATGACTACACCAAAGAATCCAAAATTCACTAACCAGGAGATGGAGATCCTTGCAGATGAAGTCTTCAGAGTTGAGCCACAGCTGTTTGGTACATTGGTCAGACACACCAGCATAGCGGAGAAAATACGCATGTGGGAGAGGATCATCAATAGGGTAAATGATGTTGCACCAATCAGGCGCACCAGGAAGGATTGCCAGGCCAGGTGGTACGATCTGCGGAGGATGGTCAAGCGCAAGATGGATGAGGACTTAACCAACGCTAACCACACCAGAGATGGTGGTCTCCGAAGACCAGTACAGTTCCAGCCCTTGGAGGAGAAAGTCATGATCCTGCTACCACTGGTGGGAGTACATGAAATTCCAGGAGTCGTTGAGCCTGGTGAGTATACAAACAACTCATGAAACATGGGTGGACCACCAGCATTAGCCAGACACATGAGGGGTGGCTGGATAGGACTCCCAGCAGTGCCCAGACAGAGAAGGAGGGTGTAGATAGGTCTCCCAGCAGTGCCCAGACATAGGGGGAGGGTGTGCGTAGGACTCACAGCAGTACCCAGACATAGGAGGAGGGTGTGCGTAGGACTCCCAGCAGTGCCCAGACATAGGAGGGGTGGCTGGATAGGACTCCCAGCAGTGCCCAGACATAGGAGGAGGGTGTGCGTAGGACTCCCAGCAGTGCCAAGACATAGGAGGGGTGGCTGGATAGGACTCCCAGCAGTGCCCAGACATAGCAGGGGGTGTGCGAAGGACTCCCAGCAGTGCCAAGACATAGGAGGGGTGGCTGGATAGGACTCCCAGCAGTGCCCAGACATTGGAGGGGGGTGTTGATAGGACTCCCAGCAGTGCCAAGACATAGGAGGGGGTGTAGATAGGACTCCCAGCAGTGCCCAGACATAGGAGGAGGGTGTGCACAGGACTCCCAGCATTACCCGTCATTCTAATCTGAATCATAAAGTGCGCCAGGCTATTAACTCCAGCTGGCACTTACTGAATCTGGAAAAGAACAGGACTATTTTAAATAGACCAATCTTTGCCTTCAAAAGGAACAGGAACCTTAAGAACTACCTCATCCGAGGTAAGATGGATGTGACCCCTACTGGTACTCAAAGTGCCATCACAAGCCTGAAACCTGTCTTTAGAAATCATAGATACGGCACATGCCACGCATGCCCTCATGCCATCATTGGTGACACTATTATCACCTCGGAACGTACTATCTCAGTGGCTCGAAATGAGACCCTGACTAACTGCAGAACCAGCAATGTGGTATATGTTATCATGTGCCCCTGTGATCTCCCATATGTGGGGGAAACCGGACGCGAATGTCGCGTTAGGATAGGAGAACACAAGTCCAACAACAGGAACTCGAAGACCTCTGCACCCATCGTCCCGCACTGGATCGAAAAAGAGCACTCTGAAAAAGATCTTCGCTGGTTTATACTGGAAAAAATTAAAGCGAGACCTGGAACTGACCCAGTAAATCTCCTCAAGAAAAGGGAAGTTTTCTGGATCTTCCTAATGAATTCAGTGACCAGGGGCCTCAATGAAGAATGCCCATGGCAAAATACCTTCCTATAATGTCCGTAACGTGTCAACCTTCTGGACCAGCGGTTATATTTATTATAGGTTGGGGAACTATCCTTCTCTACATATATGAGTACATTTTCGAACCTTACTGCGAGATATGTAATGTGGGTCCTACCCAGGGTGAAATTCCGCTATCCACTCTACAGTATGACCCCATTCCAAGATGGCACCTAACCTTAGGTAGTCAAAAAAACCTTTTATACACCCCTACTCTAAGGCGATATATGTAATCTGACCGGAATTATGGTGATAATCTGTCATTCCGTTTAACTAGTTGACCTATGCCTAGATGGCGCTCAATCCCGTTCAGCTAAAGAAGCATAGTATACACTCTCCATAGTACCACTCTAAGATGGCGGCCAAAAACTGAAGATCGTAGTCCTTTTTCCTTTCACTAGGCACCGTTGTGACTCAGCTGGTAATGATTTCCTCGTGACCAGTATATAACCGGCCGAACAGCGAGACTCTTTACGGCTCCTGGTCCCACGTCGCCATGAGACGATTTTGAGAAGACTAGCCCCCGCAGTCTGGAAGCACACCGATCTCTAATTCACTGAGGTAAACTGCGCTTATATACGCCCTCCCCGCGAGCCCCCCTTTTGTATCCCCCCTCTGGCATCTGAGCACGACCTGACATTCTAACTGACTCTGCTCTCTGTATTCAGAGATCTGCTCGACCCTAACCGGGCCCTTGAAAAGAGAACGGATGCCGGTGAAGTCCCCCGTTCCACACCGTCCTTCAAACCCAGACCCGGCCATTATCACTCGCTAATCATCAGGTGAGCGTGTCTAAGTGTTTAAAGCTGGAACGCCTGGTCACCCCGAGCCTGTATACTTAACATGTATATCTGACATCCTGTTCTGGTTGCATTTATGCAGTAAACTCTTCCCCTAAAATCATCTGGTAGATTTTTAAAGTTGATGTATTATCGCCCTTAGGAATCCTTCCCTGCTGTATAACGCTGCCCCAGGAAGCCAAAGTTATGAAACTCGGCTCCCGGCCGACCTCTGACTGTTAGACGTGGCCTCCATGCCCTTGAGATCATCAGGTGAGCGTGCTGAAATTTACCGCCGCTCGAGGAGGGGGATACATTTCCGGTTTCCCACGCAGTAATATGAGCCCCCATAGACACTATGGGTACCCTGCTCCACACTGGGAATATGAATCGCCATCCATGAACAAACTCATATTTAGATATACATTTTAGAGGCCTGGGTAGAGCAGCTGAGGTCCCAGATTCATTAGACATCAAGTATAAATCTCCCCCCTTTTATTTTCCCAGTATTACTTCTTAAAATCCGAGCATTGGATACACAAAGTTATAAATACCTTTGAAAATGGAGCTGTGTACCGGATTATTGTTCCAATGCTAGTGAAAGGTAGGAATTCAAGCGTTTTCCATATAGATACTCTTCTATGTACGCTATACCCATTAGACAAGTGTAAAAACATACCTGTCTAGGTTGTGATACATTCTTTTCTAATAAAAATTGTATGACTTTGAAAAATTGTTTGCCCCCGCCTTAGAATGTGTTCCCCAATCTAGAGTATCAATATGAACCCTACCAACTCTACACCACCATGAAGCTCCGCCTGACATTGGAAAGGACTGTGTAACCATTTAAGCCGATAGGGCGACTAAAATAATCCAATACAGTGCATAAAGGAGGTAATCTCTTCTAATTCTTTGCACCGATAAGAGCCATCTCTCTAGAATGCTCTTTTTATAAAAAAAAGATCCTCCCCATTTCACGAGTCTGGGCATGTTGTTACCCCACAACCAGTCCACCTACCGCCTACATAGGCTTTCCACGAAAAGTGTCCATTAGGCTATGAAAACTGTATAAATGCGAAGTATGGATCGGAACTGAATGAATGTTTGAATCTGAGAATAAATGAATGAGTGTATACTGAGAGATTAGTTTTTTGTCTTCACCTAGGCCACTTCTTGGATTTGGCCCTTAGTCTCTGATCATGGGGGACTCTATCCTGGGAGCTATTAACTGGTATCTAAGCCAAGACAAACTAAAATCGCCTTCTAAATGTACCACTACAGTTGATAATATATGTATAGAATAAGCATGTGAATAATAATTGTAAATAAACATGTATGAAATCTTGTGAGTTACCTAATATATAAAAAAAATATATATTTTAATTTCAGCTTGTGTGTTCCCCTCCCCTACCATCTCTGCCAGCCCTGACGAAGGTGCCTTACACCGAAACGCGCGTTGGCGCTACCACCAAGAACGGCAATATTATTCAATCTAATTTGCCCTCTCATAGTTGCACCCCCGTCCATGCAACAATAAGTCCAGCTCTTTGTTGCAGGTCACGCGAGATCTACCCATGTGAATTGGTTGAATATGTATGAGTGTGAATGACCCCCAGAAGGTATGAGTGTCTGTTGAGCCCCCTGAAATGTCCCGGAGTGAGTTGAACACCTAACTTTTTGGAGAATTTCATTTCCTATATGAAATGATGAACTTTATTGATTGTTTTTATTAATTCCTGAATCTGCTACCTTTGAATGTTTTTTAGAAATGACTGATTGCATAAAAACCAATAAAAATATATATTTTCCAAAAAATATGAATTGAATGCTATCTATTTGTTGTCTTGGGCCCTGATATATAGTTAATACTGTTCCCTCCTTATCAGAATTGGATCCTGTAGAGGACCTCTTATTACCTACCTTGGCAGGGTGTTCTTTTCTAATTGTACTTTTTGATCCCCTCCCTTCCTGCCTACATCCCGTATTGCCCTAGGGAACCCCCTTCTATTGTGTATACGACTCCCAGCAGTGCCCCCGGACATAGGAGGGTGTGTGCGTAGGGCTCCCAGCAGTGCCCAGACATAGGAGGGGTGGCTGGATAGGACTCCCAGCAGTGCCCAGACATAGGAGGGGGTGTTGATAGGACTCCAAGCAGTGCCCAGACATAGGAGGAGGGTGTGCACAGGACTCCCAGCAGTGCCCAGACATAAGAGGTGTGGCTGGATAGGACTCCCAGCAGAGCCCAGATATAGGAGGTGGTGAGCGTAGGACTCCCAGCAGTGCCCAGACATAGGACAGGTGGCTAGATAGGACGCCCAGCAGTGCCCAAACATAGGAGGGGGGGTGTGTAGGACTCCCAGCAGTGCCCAGACATAGGAGGAGGGTGTGCGTAGGACTCCCAGCAGTGCCCAGACATAGGAGGGGTGGTTGGATAGGACTCCCAGCAGTGCCCAGACATAGGAGGAGGGTGTAGATAGGACTCTTAGCAGTGCCCAGACATAGGAGGGGTGGCAGGATAGAACTCCCAGCAGTGCCAAGACATAGGAGGGGGGTGTAGATAGGACTCCCAGCAGTGCCCAGACATAGGAGGAGGGTGTGCACAGGACTCCCAGCAGTGCCCAGACATAGGAGGGGGGTGTGCATAGGACTCCCAGCAGAGCCCAGACATAGGAGGAAGGTATGCGTATGACTCCCAGCAGTGCCAAGACATAGAAGGGGTGGCTGGCTAGGACTCCCAGCAGTGCCCAGACATAGGAGGGGGGTTTGCGTAGGACTCACAGCAGTGCCCAGACATAGGAGTAGGGTGTGCGTTGGACTCCCAGCAGTGTCCAGACGTAGGAGGGGTGGCTGGATAGGACTCCCAGCAGTGCCCAGACATAGGAGGAGGGTGTGCATAGGACTCCCAGCAGTGCCCAGACATAGGAGGGGTGGCTGGATAGGACTCCCGGCAGTACCCAGACATAGGAGGGGGTGTTGATAGGACTC
Organism: Lissotriton vulgaris; assembly: GCF_964263255.1. Lineage (NCBI taxonomy): Eukaryota > Metazoa > Chordata > Amphibia > Caudata > Salamandridae > Lissotriton > Lissotriton vulgaris. The sequence goes on along the minus strand of NW_028251111.1, from coordinate 84,116 downwards.
CCAGCAGTGCATAACATAGGAGGAGGGTGTGCACAGGACTCCCAGCAGTGCCCAGACATAGGAGGGGCGTGTGCGTAGGACTCCCAGCAGTGCCCAGACATAGGAGGATGGTCTGTGTAGGACTCCCAGCAGTGCCCAGACATAGGAGGGGTGTGTGCTTAGGACTCACAGCAGTGCCCAGACATATGAGGGGTGGCTGGATAGGACTCCCAGCAGTGCCCAGACATAGGAGGAGGGTGTGCGTAGGACTCCCAGCAGTGCCCAGACATAGGAGGGGGGTGTGCGTAGGACTCCCAGCAGTGCCCAGACATAGGATTAGGGTGTGTGTAGGACTCCCAGCAGTGCCCAGACATAGGAGTGGTGGCTGGATAGGACTTCCAGCAGCACCCAGACATAGGAGGAGGGTGTGCGTAAGACTCCCAGCAGTGCCCAGACATAGGAGGGGTGGCTGGATAGGACTTCCAGCAGTGCCCAGACATAGGTGGGAGGTGTAGATAGAACTCCCAGAAGTGCCCAGACATAGGAGGGGGTGTAGATAGGACTCCCAGCAGTGCCCCAACATAGGAGGAGGGTGTGCACAGGACTCCCAGCAGTGCCCAGACATAGGAGGGGGGGTGTGCGTAGGACTCTCAGCAGTGCCAAGACATAGGAGGAGGGTGTGAGTAGGACTCCCAGCAGTGCCAAGACATAGAAGGGGTGGCTGGATAGGGCTCCCAGCAGTGCCCAGACATAGGAGGGGGGTGTGCGTAGGACTCACAGCAGTGCCCAGACATAGGAGGAGGGTGTGCGTAGGACTCCCAGCAGTGCCCAGACATTGGAGGGGTGGCTGGATAGGACTCCCAGCAGTGCCCAGACAGAGGAGGGGGGTGTGGATAGGACTCCCAGCAGTGCCCAGAAATAGGAGGAGGGTGTGCACAGGACTCCCAGCAGTGCCCAGACATAGGAGGAGGGTGTGCGTAGGACTCCAAGCAGTGCCCAGACATTGGAGGGGTGGCTGGATAGGACTCCCAGCAGTGCCCAGACAGAGGAGGGGGGTGTGGATAGGACTCCCAGCAGTGCCCAGACATAGGAGGAGGGTGTGCACAGGACTCCCAGCAGTGCTCAGACATAGGAGAGGGGTGTGCGTAGGACTCCCAGCAGTGCCCAGACATAGGAGGGGGTGTGCTTAGGACTCACAGCAGTGCCCAGACATATGAGGGGTGGCTGGATAGGACATAGGAGGGTGGTGTGCGTAGGACTCCCAGCAGTGCCCAGACATAGAAGGGGGGTGTGCGTAGGACTCTCAGCAGTGCCCAGACATAGGATGAGGGTGTGTGTAGGAATCCCAGTAGTGCCCAGACATAGGAGTGGTGGCTGGATAGGACTCCCAGCAGCACCCAGACATAGGAGGAGGGTGTGCGTAAGACTCCCAGCAGTGCCCAGACATAGGAGGGGTGGCTGGATAGGACTCCCAGCAGTGCCCAGACATAGGAGGGGGTGTGCTCAGGACTCCCAGCAGTGCCAGACATAGGAGGGGGGTGTGCGTAGGACTCACAGCAGTGCCCAGACATAGGAGGAGGGTGTGCGTTGGACTACCAGCAGTGCACAGACGTAGGAGGGGTGGCTGGATAGGACTCCCAGCAGTGCCCAGACATAAGAGCAGGGTGTGCATAGGACTCCCAGCAGTGCCCAGTCATAGGAGGGAGGTGTGCATACGACTCCCAGCAGTGCCCAGACATAGGAGGAGGGTGTGCGTAAGACTCCTAGCAGTGCCCAGACATAGGCGGGCTGGCTGGATAGGACTCCCAGCATTGCCCAGACATAGGAGGGGGTGTAGATACGACTCCCAGCAGTGCCCAGACATAGGAGGAGGGTGTGCACAGGACTCCCAGCAGTGCCCAGACATAGGAGGGGGTGTGCGTAGGACTCCCAGCAGTGCCCAACCATAGGAGGAGGGTGTGTGTAGGACTCCCAGCAGTGCCCAGACATAGAAGGGGTGTGTGCTTAGGACTCACAGCAGTGCCCAGACATATGAGGGGTGTTTGGATAGGACTCCCAGCAGTGATCAGACATAGGAGGAGGGTGTGCGTAAGACTCCCAGCAGTGCCCAGACATAGGAGGGGTGGCTGGATCGGACTCCCAGCAGCACCCAGACATAGGAGGAGGGTGTGCGTAAGACTCCCAGCAGTGCCCAGACATAGGAGGGGTGGCTGGATAGGACTCCCAGCAGCACCCAGACATAGGAGGAGGGTGTGCGTAAGACTCCCAGCAGTGCCCAGACATAGGAGGGGTGGCTGGATAGGACTCCCAGCAGTGCCCAGACAGAGGAGGGGGGTGTGGATAGGACTCCCAGCAGTGCCCAGAAATAGGAGGAGGGTGTGCACAGGACTCCCAGCAGTGCCCAGACATAGGAGGAGGGTGTGCGTAGGACTCCAAGCAGTGCCCAGACATTGGAGGGGTGGCTGGATAGGACTCCCAGCAGTGCCCAGACAGAGGAGGGGGGTGTGGATAGGACTCCCAGCAGTGCCCAGACATAGGAGGAGGGTGTGCACAGGACTCCCAGCAGTGCTCAGACATAGGAGAGGGGTGTGCGTAGGACTCCCAGCAGTGCCCAGACATAGGAGGGGGTGTGCTTAGGACTCACAGCAGTGCCCAGACATATGAGGGGTGGCTGGATAGGACATAGGAGGGTGGTGTGCGTAGGACTCCCAGCAGTGCCCAGACATAGAAGGGGGGTGTGCGTAGGACTCTCAGCAGTGCCCAGACATAGGATGAGGGTGTGTGTAGGAATCCCAGTAGTGCCCAGACATAGGAGTGGTGGCTGGATAGGACTCCCAGCAGCACCCAGACATAGGAGGAGGGTGTGCGTAAGACTCCCAGCAGTGCCCAGACATAGGAGGGGTGGCTGGATAGGACTCCCAGCAGTGCCCAGACATAGGAGGGGGTGTGCTCAGGACTCCCAGCAGTGCCAGACATAGGAGGGGGGTGTGCGTAGGACTCACAGCAGTGCCCAGACATAGGAGGAGGGTGTGCGTTGGACTACCAGCAGTGCACAGACGTAGGAGGGGTGGCTGGATAGGACTCCCAGCAGTGCCCAGACATAAGAGCAGGGTGTGCATAGGACTCCCAGCAGTGCCCAGTCATAGGAGGGAGGTGTGCATACGACTCCCAGCAGTGCCCAGACATAGGAGGAGGGTGTGCGTAAGACTCCCAGCAGTGCCCAGACATAGGCGGGCTGGCTGGATAGGACTCCCAGCATTGCCCAGACATAGGAGGGGGTGTAGATACGACTCCCAGCAGTGCCCAGACATAGGAGGAGGGTGTGCACAGGACTCCCAGCAGTGCCCAGACATAGGAGGGGGTGTGCGTAGGACTCCCAGCAGTGCCCAACCATAGGAGGAGGGTGTGTGTAGGACTCCCAGCAGTGCCCAGACATAGAAGGGGTGTGTGCTTAGGACTCACAGCAGTGCCCAGACATATGAGGGGTGTTTGGATAGGACTCCCAGCAGTGATCAGACATAGGAGGGGGGTGTGCGTCGGACTCCCAGCAGTGCCCAGACATAGGAGGGGGGTGTGCGTAGGACTCCCAGCAGTGCCCAGACATAGGATGAGGTGTGTGTAGGACTCCCAGCAGTGCCCAGACATAGGAGTGGTGGCTGGATCGGACTCCCAGCAGCACCCAGACATAGGAGGAGGGTGTGCGTAAGACTCCCAGCAGTGCCCAGACATAGGAGGGGTGGCTGGATAGGACTCCCAGCAGTGCCCAGACATAGGTGGGAGGTGTAGATAGGACTCCCAGCAGTGCCCAGACATAGGAGGAGGGTGTGCGTAGGACTCCAGCAGTGCCCAGACATAGGAGGGGTGGCTGGATAGGACTCCCAGCATTGCCCAGACATAGGAGGGGGGTGTAGATACGACTCCCAGCAGTGCCCAGACATAGGAGGAGGGTGTGCACAGGACTCCCAGCAATGCCCAGACATAGGCGGGGGGTGCATAGGACTCCCAGCAGTGCATAGACATAGGAGGAGGGTGTGTGTAGGACTCCCAGCAGTGCCCAGACATAGGAGGGGTGTGTGCTTAAGACTCCCAGCAGTGCCCAGACATAGAAGGGGTGTTGATAGGAGTCCCAGCAGTGCCCAGACATAGGAGGGGGTGTAGATAGGACTCCCAGCAGTGCCCGGAAATAGGAGGAGTGTGTGCACAGGACTCCCAGCAGTGCCCAGTCATAGGAGGGAGGTGTGCGTAGGACTCCCAGCAGTGCCCAGACATAGGAGGAGGGTGTGCGTAGGACTCCCAGCCTTGCCCAGACATAGGAGGGATGGCTGGATAGGACTCCCAGCATTGCCGTGACATAGAAGGGGGTGTAAATACGGCTCCCAGCAGTGCCCAGACATAGGAGGAGGATGTGCTCAGGACTCCCAGCAGTGCTCAGACATAGTAGAGGGTTGTGCGTAGGACTCCCAGCAGTGCCCAGACATAGGAGGAGGGTGTGCGTAGGACTCCAGCAGTGCCCAGATATAGGAGGGGGGGTGTGTGTAGGACTCTCCGCAGTGCCAATACATAGGAGGAGGGTGTGCGTAGGACTCCTAGCAGTGCCCAGACATAGGAGGGGTGGCTGGATAGGACTCCCAGCAGTGCCCAGACATAGGAGGGGGTGTTGATAGGACTCCCAGCAGTGCTCATACATAGGAGGGGGTGTAGATATGACTCCCAGCTGTGCCCAGACAAAGGAGGGGGGAGTGCTTAGGACTCACAGCAGTGCCCAGACAGATGAGGGGTGGCTGGATAGGACATAGGAGGGTGGTGTGCGTAGGACTCCCAGCAGTACCCAGACATAGGAGGGGGGTGTGCGTAGGACTCCCAGTAGTGCCCAGACATAGGAGGGGTGGCTGGATAGGACTCCCAGCAGTGCTCTGACATAGGAGGGGGGTGTAGATAGGACTCCCAGCAGTGCCCAGACGTAGGAGGAGGGTGTGCGTAGGACTCCAGCAGTGCCCAGACATAGGAGGGGTGGCTGGATAGAACTCCCAGCAGTGCCCGGACATAGGAGGGGGGTGTAGATAGGACTCCCAGCAGTGCCTCGACATAGGAGGAGGGTGTGCACAGGACTCCCAGCAGTGCCCAGACATAGGAGGGGGGTGTGCGTAGGACTCCCAGCAGTGCCAATACATAGGAGGAGGGTGTGCGTAGGACTCCCAGCAGTGCCAAGACAAAGAAGGGGTGGCTGTATAGGAATCCCAGCAGTGCCCAGCGATAGGAGGAGGGTGTGGAAATGACTCCTACCACTGGTCAACAGCATGGGGGTGGGCGCAAGGCTCAGAGCCAGAAGGCTGCAAGGGGGATGGTGTAGAAGCTTAAACTAAGGACAACCCTACCACCTCTACTGTGTATGCACAAGCCCAATTTCAAGCAAACCATATGGACCAGGTACACACCCATGGACCATGGTCAATGTACAGGGAACGAGAAAGTACTGACAACATAGCTGACACTGGGCTATGGTGTATGCTGCAAAAGGTCATCCTGTGACTAGTGCAAACAGTAACATCAGGACAACAAGGTCAGATATCTTAAACCTGAACTCACCAATATGGTCATGGTACCATGGTCCATGGGGGGACAGCCATACCATGAGTGAGGCACAGTTCCAATGCACACTCAAACCACCAGCACAGCCTGTCACATACACCCCTTACATAAACATAGCCAGCTGGGACAGGCAATGTAGTGTTCCAATGTCACCACCCTCATGTAACATCACAAATACAGATTTTATAAACCATCTAAGCCAAAACATGCACAGGCCTGATTCCCAAGTCACTTGCACTTATACCACGATGCCATATCTACACGTTACTCACCCAACGGATGCACAAATATTACTGCAATGGTGTTGGGTATTGACTAGGTGATGCACATGGGAGATGTGTCACGTTCTAAAGCCCTGCAGCAGAAGTATGTGAACTGGTCATGGTGTGGTTGTGGTATGGTGTGGTGTGCGTTGGCTGCCTGTCACAGCACAGCAACACCTCACAAAAGTGGCTGAATGAAATAATAACAATTTCACTCAGCCACTTTTATGTGCATGCTGCCTCAAAAACATGTGCATGCCTGAAGCAGATGTAAGGATTGACACATCATTGTGCAGATAGGGCTGCACAGAGCATTGTTGGATCAGAGTTACACCAGCGACACAACTCAAGCAATGTGCCACTTCCATGGCACAGATGCGGAAAACACCTGTACTGTTATCACACTATGGGAATCCACAGTGTGAAAGTGTTGCATCCATGTTGGCATAGGTGTGGTGCAGAATGACTCTCAAATCACTGCTGAAATGCCTGTCAATGCCATTCAATGTAAATAGACCTTCACATTATGTGTCCTGAACACAGATCAATCTGACACCACCACTGAACAGTGTGAAAAATCTAAAACAGGTGTATCAGTGACAACGAAAATGTATATGAAACATATTATTTTTGCATTGAATGCCATTAACATCTTCTGTCTCTCACACACAGGGCAACGTGCACAATCTACCCGCAACCAGAGGGGAGAAGGCTCACAGTCCCAGGCTCCACTGACCCTGATCCCACTAACAGCGATGCCTCTCATCACTCCATGGATGACACAGACCAACCTGGCACCTCCGGATCCCAAAGCCGTGCAGCAGCTGGATCAGGGGCATCTGCGCCAACCACCACACCCACTCCTGCCACATCCTAGCAGATAGCTTGGAGCTGTGCACAAAATCCACAGCTGAGCCAACCTGACAATGAGGGACAAGGTTCGGCGGACACCCAGGAGGAGGCTGACAACACCACCACTGTCAACCCTCAGGGGTCCCGTTGACCCAATGTGCCCACAACAGCAGGCCAGGCTCATGTGGGCAGGAGTGGTGGGAGTGGCTCAAGGCGGAGGCGAGAACCTGACCAGCAAGCTGACGGGCCTGGTATGTCTGATCTCAGAAACATCATGCAGGGATACCGGCGGGATGCCAGGGAGTTCAGCCAGGGAGTGGGGGCCTTCATTCCTTTGAAAAACCAGCCGGCCGGGCAACACGCCAGTCAACTACTACACCAAGGACGGATGGAGGCAAGACTGGATGAGCTCTTGGCGGTGCAGAGTGACTTCAGCCATTCACTCCGTTGGATTGCTGACAACATGCAGCACCCTCCCTGTGTCCCTAGGCCACAAACATCCAGGCAAACACTGGCAACCTCGCACAGGGAGGGAGGAGGAGGTGGATACATCCGACAGAGAGTCCCACGCATCGTCAAGGCCTGCAAATGAGGGTCCCCCAAAGAAGGCAGGTCGTCCATGGAAAAGACCTTGAGAGGCAGAGGGCCATGCAAGTCTCTTAGGTCACCTGGTCTGGCATCTTGCCTTTCTGTGCAACAGCAACACCCTATTGACTGTCACACTCTCCCACATGGACTTGCTGGTCGCAGTCTCACCAATGATGCCATACACTGTGTTCTGGACTCTGTTGACTGAAACTGCAAGGCATCACATCTCCTGTGAACTTTGTATTCCCCACATTTTTGTACAGCACCTAACACCTACTCACCTTTCACTCACATGATGTAGAATAAAATAATTGTAACACAATAGGTATTGATGTTGAAGTATTTTCCCCCCAGAGTCAACAACATACGTGTTGGGATATGTCAAAGTATGCCAGAGTGTTGAACAAACACAAGCCATACATACACTGGGATCTGAGTCTGGTTGGAGACACACATAGGTCACAATGTATGATTAACTCCATTGTGGTAAGTACTCACACCTGATGGTTACTATCTGCTAAACTTCTCTGACAGACAGTTACATAAGAGTCTCATGAAGGGGTACAGGTCATGGGTAATGTGTTGGTGTCCAGGGAGGGACTACCAGGTCTTTTTCTTGATGTGGGAAATCTATCAGCCTCATGCAGTTGTACTGTGGAAGTGATGAATGTTGTCCAGGGCAAGGGTGGCTGGACCAACTACAGGCAACGTGGTGTTGGATGGGAGACGTCCATATTGGTATGTTTTTGGTTGTGGTTGTGGAGTGCCTACTGAGTGGTGGCTGAAGAGTATGAAGGTCTGCCCGTGGTTGACAGTGGCACTCTCAAACAATCAATCACACAGGATATTTCTAAAGTGTGCTACATACCCGTGATGGTTTGAAGGCGCTGGGTGGAGGGGAGGGGGCTGCTACTGATCGAAGAGCCAGGTATTGAGGAGTCTTGTGAAAGGCAACAGCTCCTGGGTCTGATGTAGGTTGTTTGGGAGAGTGTTCCAGGTCTTGGTGGTGAAGTGGGAGAAGGATCAGCCTCCGGCGGTGGATTTCAGGATGCGTTCAACAGTGGCGAGGCAAGGTTAGCAGACCAGAGGCTGCGGGAAGGGATGTAGAAGCTGAGTCGGTCATTGAGGTATGTTAATACGGCGTTGTGTATGGCTTTTTGGGTGTGGATGTGGAGTTGAAGGTGATCCTCTTGTTGACGGGGAGCCAATGCAGGCCTCTCAGGTGATGTGTGATATCACTGTGTTGGGGGGCATTGAGGATCAGTTGTGCCTAGGCATTCAGGATGTGTTGCGGCTGTTTCCGGAGCTTGGTTGATATTCCTGCATAGAAAGTGATCCTGCAGTCTGCTGGCGACGAGGGCCTGGGTGACGGTATTACTTGTGTTGGAGGTAATACTTTTGAAGATCTGGCGGAGCTATCGCAGGGTGTAGAAGCATGATGTGGAGACAGCGTTGACTTGCTTGGTCATGGAGAGGGCGGATTTGAGGATGAACCCAAGGTTGTGTGCGTGGTTGGTGGGTGCTGGGCCTGTTCCTAGCGATGTCGCCCAACTTGAGTCGTCCCAGGCTGATGGGGTGTTGCTGAGGATGAGGACCTCCGTCTTGTCGGAATTCTGCTGTCCATAATCCATTCTGCTAAGGCCTTCATTCCCCTGTGGAGGTTGGCTTTGGTGGTGTGGGTGTCTCTGGTGAGTGATATGATCATTTGGGTGTTGTTGGCAGGGATGATGTTGAGGCTTTGTTGTTGAGCAACGTGGCTGAGTGGTGCCATGTAGATATAGAACTGTACTGGGCTGAGGGATGATCCCTGTGGGATGCCGCAGAAGATCTTGGTGGTCTTGGAGCAGAAGTGTGTGAGGCGTACATTCAGGTTACTGCCGGAGAGGAAGGATGTGATCCAGGCCAGGGCCATCTCTTTTATTCTAGCATCATGGAGGCGTGCTGTTAGGGTACAGTGGCAGACCGTGTTGAAGGCTGCTGATCGGTCCAGAAGGATGAGTGTGGCTCGTCTTCCTTTGTCCATCAGGATCCAGATGTCGTTGGTGGTGGTGATGAGGGCCGTCTCGGTGCTGTGGTTGCTGCAAAAGCTGGACTGTGATTGGTCCAGGATGTCGTTGTTTACTAGGTAAGGGGTCAGCTGTCTGTTGACAATCTTCGCCGTGACCTTTGAGGGGAAAGTGAGCAAGGAAATGGCCTGAAAGTCATTTAAGTCATTTGGGTCTGGCTTGTGTTACTTCAGTAGGGTGTTGATCTCGGTGTGCTGACAGCTCTCCGTAAAGGTTGTTGTCTTGAAGGAGATGTTGATAGTTTTTTGGAGATGGTGTGCGATGGCTGTGCTTGCTTTGTTTAAAACATGATGGGGGCATGGGTCAGATAGGGATCCAGAGTGGATGGAGTTCATGGGCTTGATGGTGTGTTTGTAACTGACGTTGGACCAGGCGGTCAGGTGACTGGTGACTGTGAGGGTGGCAGGGGTGGTGGATGACGGGGTATCGTTGTTGAAGCTGTCCTGGATGTTGGTGATCTTGCAGTGAAAGAAGGTGGCCAATGATTAGCACTGGTCTTGTGATGGTGAAATGTCATTGGTGTCGGACCTGGGGTTGTAGAAGTCTTTCCCGATGTTCAAAACCTCTTTGGTGTTGTGTGTGTTGTTGTGTAGGAGGTCCTTTAAGGTGGGCCTCTTGGTAGTCCTGATCAGTTGTTGTTGTTTGCGGGTGGCATTCTTGTGGGCTGTGTAGCTGTCTGGTGTTCAGTTGCAGAGCCAGTTCTCCTCCAGTTTCCAACAGGTGTGTATTAAGGGCTGGAGGTCTTTGTAGAACCAAGTGGCTTTCTTTTGTTGTGATTGGTTGCGGTGGTCTTATGTGGGGCAAGGGTGTGTGCGCAGTTGTCGATCCACTGTTTAATGTTGATGGTGGTGGTGTTGGGCTTGGTGGTGGCGGTGGGTGGTCCCAGGGCGAGGGTGGTAATCCCTTGGTCCTTGGTGACCTTGCCCCAGCAGTGGCTTGGAAACTGTTGGATGGTGTGGTGTTTGGTGTGCTTCCTGAAGGTGAAGTGGATGCATTTGTGGTCAACTCACTAATGTTTGGCAGTGTGGTTGACAGAGACGTGAGGACTTGCGGACAACATGGGGTCCAGTGTGTGTCCAGTGGCGTGTGTGGGTGTTGTCACAAGCTGTTTCAGTTTGAGGTTTCTAAGGTTGTCGATCTGGCCGGTAGATTTGGCGTTGTTGTTGTATTTGAGTTGGAAGTTTAGGTCCCTAAGGAGGATGAAGTCCGTGGATGCGAGGGTGTGTGTGCTGATGAGGTTGGTGATGGTTTTGCTGAAGTGTGATGGGGTCTGGGTGGTCTGTATATGAGAGTCACTCTGAGGCTGGTGTTGGGGACGGTATGGATCTGGAAGTGCATATGCTTGGCGGTGCTGAGGATGTCGTTGGTGTTGTTTGTGACTCTGAGGGAGTCCTTGTGAATGATGGCGATTCCCCCTCCCAGTTTGCGGGAGATTTGGTAGCCCTCTTGGATGGCAATGGTGATGTCTTGTGCCGAGGTGACTTTCAGCCAGGTCTCCGTCTGGAAGGCAACGTCAGGGGTCGTTGAGGGTAGGAGGTCCCAGAGTGCGATGGCGTCCTTGCGAGCAGAGGGGGTGTTGAGGAGGATGCATTGCAGGTGGAGGGTACTCTGTTAGATGGTTTGGGGGGCAGATGCAGTAGAAGCTGCAGTTCCAGCAGGTGAAGTTCCCTTGGGTCTTTTTTGGGGTAGCCCCGTAGCAGGAGTCATTTCCAGCATGTGTAGGGACTTGCATCATGAGTTAGTGATCGTGTGGATTTGGTGAACTTGATGCAAACATTAATATCGCAAAGCTGGATTGTGTTGTGTCTGTTCTCCAGACAGGAGTAGCTCTCCCACTGAAACTTTTTTGCCTGTTTAGCTTTGGGCCTGAGTGCTAAAGTACTACTACAATGTCTGAGGAGCAATCAGGAACGTTGTGTTGCAGACCAGTGGTTTACGATTAGAACTCAATTGATGTTGAAGACTCTCAGCTCAATTAGCATATGTTAATCCACTTCCCCTACTGACCCCCTGACCACAAACCACTCCAACATCCTTGCTAAGATACACTATGAACACTGAAACGTCATATGGAACCCTTAGGTCAGATTGGTCTGCAACCCAGATGTGTGGAGACACACGTTCATCCTGCACATCTTTACTTAAGGTAACACAGATCCTGTTTAAGCTTCCAATCATACACCAAGATCCATCTATCAGTCCTGGCAAAGATTTATGTAATATTTTCTTGTAAGCAACTGTTGGCCTTTTTTTAGGCGCGTACTTGTGTGGGGATCTCAGAAAATACATAGGGAACACCTAGGGGATGAGTAGAATGCCCAGAATGCAGGCTAGTATAAAGGAAACAGAGATTTGAGTGTGTGCTACAGGTGTCCTGCAAAATTCAGTTGGGAAAAACTATACAATGTTGCAAAATTTGTTGTTGAGCTAAAGCTCAATTTTTAAACCATGCAAATGTGTGTCAGAGCCTTATGTGGAAGGGGATTGGATGAAACATAGGATGCTAAGTAATCTGGCCTATCACACTGTACTCATGATGCTGAAACCCCCTCAGCAGCACTGGTTTAAGGCTGCATGTGTCTGGGAGAGGGCACTTTCTTGCACAACATTGGAGTGGACCATACTGCTGCTGTCTCTGCATTCCCTGGACTCTGATTTTGCTGACCATGGAGAGGGCACATGCATTCAGTGAGGAGGATAACCAGGCCCTGCTGGATGCCCTCCTACCAAACTACAGCAAGCTGTATGGGATACCTGGGGAGCAGGTGAGTGATGACTGCACTAGCTTGGACTGTGCACCTGTTGTGTGTGTGTCACTACAGCCATTGTGAATTTGTGGAACAGGCATGCAATCTGGTTGGCATTGCGTGCCGGGTGTGTACATTGTGTTATCTCCCATGCAGTGAATGATGTAGTTAAATAGTGTTCACTGCTTACCTGCATTGTGCTAACTGTGACATTCAATGCAATGTGAATTAAACATTCTGCTGTGCCACACCTTGCATGTTTTATTGCCATGATTTACTGAGGTGTAACAGTGTTCCCCCCAGAGTGACAGATGAATGTACTCACTGTTGTTAATGGTTTTTGGTCTCCTATGTGGATGTTGGACTAATGCAAAGTCAAAGTCAAAAAGCTTTATTTCGATAAAACAATTATCATAAAAGCAGCACAGTAGGTCAAAACGTACATGTAAAGACAGTAATAGATTAAAAAAAGGATTTTGTTGTCTATGTGCATAACATTAAAAGTGACAATGATTTCAGTAATAATTGTTTGTACAATCAAAAAAAACTAGCCAATTTATTGGTTGAATTTTTCACAGATTTCTTAATCAAGAAGAAAAAAGATGAGAGTTCATTCAGTTAAAACATTTTATAAAAATAGAATTAAACAGTTGATTTCAGCCTTTTGGCTCGAATAGCCCAAGCCCATGAGAGAAATTTGGTTAGGGCACAAGCATAGGGCACACTACTATCGGATATGAGTATCCTAATTGCCACGTCATGGCTCCTAGTCCCCAGCTGGCGGCATAAGTTTTTGAGCCAGACCCTCCTTGGAGTTGCGTACTCGCTGCACTCGAACATGAAATGTGCCAGTGACTCCGGTTTGGCAAGGCAGGCTGGGCATAGCTCGGACATTTCCATGTGGGATTTCCATCTTGCGGTAAAGGTATTAAGTGGAAGGGTTCCCACTCTGAACCTAAAGTACAAGGCCCTATCAAAGGGTTTTCCAATTGCATCAAGGTACAATTCCCGTCTAGGACAATCTTTGAACTTCAAGAAATCCTCTCTGAGCCTGCCCAGGGTGGTGCTAGAATTCCTTTGTGAGTAGATCCAGTCCCAGTAAAGCTTTTTGAGGACTAGCTTCGGGGGTGATGTTCTACTCGACCATGATTCAGTATGGCCCAACTTTGTTAGTAAGCTCTTCATGTCTCTCAGCCATATGATTTTGTGCCAACTTGGCGATGACATGATTTCTGCTAGACCTCTGGCATATCCACTTAGTTCTTCCACCCGCCAGATGCGTGCCCATAGCAATAAGGGACGGAATTTGGCAATATCATCAATCTGGGGGCAGCCTAAGTCCAGCATTAAAGGAAGTGTAGGGGTGCCTTGAGGGAGGGACATAATTGCTCTGCAGAATTTGTTTTCAGATCTCTGCAGAGCATCAGTGGTAGATGAACCCCAAAGTTCAGCCCCATAGAGGGCAGAGCTGACACCTTTAGCTGAATAAATCTCGAGGACTGTAGCTATAGGCCTTGTTGTGCAGGATCGTTGCTCTTTCAAAAGGGCTCCTGTAATCCTTTTGTGACTCATCAGCATTTTATCTAAGTGTGGGGTCCAGTCCATTTTGTGCGATAGTCATATCCCAAGATAGTCAAAGACCTTTACCCTTTCCAAGAGCTCGGCATTCAGAGTGGGAGAGCGCACATGTTGCTTCGGTGGATTCAGCACGAGGTACTTCGTTTTGTTTGTGTTTATTACCAGACCTCGTTTGGTGCAAAAGGATTGAAAATTGTCCAAAAGTCTCTGGAGTCCCATTGGGGATTTGGAAATTAGAAGCGTATCATTCGCGAAGAGGAGGGTCGATATGCGTTCACCAGCCAGGGATGGTTCATCAGAAGGATGTTCGAGGAGATGCTCAACCACCCCATTGATGTAAAGAGAGAAAAGGGTGGGAGCCAGAACACATCCCTGGCGGACACCTCTCTCAACAGGAATGCTACCCGTTTTCTCCCCTCCAGGGCCCCACCTGACTTGGGCAAAGCTATCTTGGTGCAACCTAACTAGTAGGGACAGCAAATAGTGTGGCAGCCCCATGTCAGCGAGTACTTTCCAAAGTGATTCCCTAGGTACAAGGTCAAAGGCAGTCTTTAAATCGATAAACGCGAGATAAAGACTGCCTTTGCCTATAACCACCACCTTCCAGTAGACCATCATGAGCCTAAAAGCTTGCTCGATCGTCCCAGTGCCCACTCTGAAACCTGCCTGAAAGTCAGAAAGAATTTGGTTTTCTTCTACCCAATTTAGAATTCTAACTAACAGGACTTTGCCGACAACTTTTTGGCCAATGTCCAACAAGCTGATCGGCCTATAGTTTGATGGATCAGCCCTCGATCCTTTCTTGTAGATAGGGACCACCTCGGCCCCCTTCCACGATGAGGGAATAGGGGCACCTTTACAAATGGCAACAAGGAAAGAATGGATCAATTTACCCCATTTTGCACTATCAGCCTTTAAGAGGTCACCAGGAATGCCATCGGGACCAGCCGCTTTTTGTGGAATAATAGTACTTATTGCTTATTCCACTTCCTTGACCGTAAAATCAAGGTCAATATGCCAGATTTCATGATTTAGAGTGAACGAAGGTAGGACCACCCCACCCTCATCAAGATCATCATGGCAAGTATAAAGTTTAGAGAAGTGATCGACCCACGCCTGGCTTGGGATATTACAAGTTATCAGATCACTATCTGGTCTATTGCGGGCTCTTATGGTATCCCAGAACCATTTTGAGTCTTTTTTAGAGCTAGCTTCTTTGAGAGTTGACCAATAGGCGTCTTCCCACTCCCTTTTCGCTAGCTCCAAAGCTCTTTTATGTTCTCGCCTAGCCGTCTGTATTAGTGATTGGGACTTTCCTTTGACTGCCTCAATTAGGCGTGCTTTGGCTTTCCTACATGATGCAGAGTACCAGTCATGTCTCCCTTTAGTTTTGTTTTGGGGCATGGTTTTCCCTGCAGTCCCTTTTACCCAAAAAACATCCCCTATTGTTTTAACGGCTGCTTCATAAATAGGAGTTACCCTGTCAGCTGCCATGAGTAGGTCTATGGAACTGATTTCCTCTTGTGAGCCTTTGAGCACTTCTTCGATAGTGGAGAGTTTGTCAACATTACCCAAGATTTTATTCCACTTAAGGCGTCTTCCACAAGAGGAAACAGTGATCCCCTGGGGACAGTTCGGAGGTACTAACGGCACTCCTGGGGACCAGGGATTCGTTATGGATAAAGAAAGTGAATTATGGTCACTCTCTATGGTCGGGATAATAGCCATATCAATGACCGAACTCCAGAGCCCCCGATCCAACAGAATATAGTCAATCCTCGAGGAATAACCAACCCTGTTGAATGTTGGGGCACCCATCTGGTCAGAGAATGTGCGGCCATTAGCTGCCCTTAATCCGAACTCTAGAGTCAATGCATTAAGCTGTATTGCACTACGAGTCCAGCGCTTAATAGGAGGGATAGAGAGCGTAGGAATACCCCATCTACTATCCTCTTCTCCTAGATCAGGTATTCCTTCTAGGGGAAGTGGCTCATATGTGCAGTTAAAATCTCCTGCTATTATAATATGATCAGAATCTGTATGATCCCCAAGTTGGGCCTCAAGCTCGGATATTACGGGTGAAGTACACCCATTTTTGGAACCTCTAGCATAGACATCGTAGAGATCTACTATTAATCCCCCACGATGGCCAGATAGAGAAATGCCAAGAATATCTGGGTTACCTGTCCGCTTAATAGTTATTCGACAATTGAGCGAAATGCTTACCCAAATGATAAGCCCCCCTGATGGACGCCCCTTCCTATGCTCAGGTTTATCAGCTGGTGCAAAGATGGTAACAAACCCAACTCGATACAGTGGCTCAGTGCTCCAGGTCTCCTGGAATATGTTATATCCTTGTGATGATGCAATGTTCCATGGTCTCTGTGCTCACTGGATTCCAGAGTGTGGAATCCAGGGGGCAGTACACAGATGAGCAGTCACTGGATGTGTTGGTCTTGGATCTCCCTGGGGTTGTTACTGTAAATAAACTACTTATTTTATCTTCAACTCTGCTCTACTTGAAGTCATTTCAGTGGCCACGAGGATGGGATCGTTTTGAAGAATTTCAACTGAACTAATGAAGACTTCATGAAGAAAATCAATTAATGAACTGAAGATTTTCTTTCAACTGATGAATACAACAACCCCAGATTATAATTGAACATTTCTGTGGATTTCCAAGGCATTTGATGTATGTATTCAATTTTTTTTTTACCTACATCGTGTTAATGTTTCACCTTTAAAACTTATCGTTTTGCGTTTAAAATCTGAACTAATTAATAATCTCTTCGTGGTAAAATCTTACCACCATTTTGCGCAATTTTAATACCTTTGCTTAAGCGTTTGTCAAAGTATAGCGCAATTTCGACATTTTTTTTCTCTACATAACGCAAACCCAACGTTAAAGATCTCCATGACTGCCAACGTTTCTTACTTGAAAAACGCTGTGTACTTTTGATTTGATTCCTTCGCGTGCACTCGATCCGGATCCTTCATTGTGTTCACATCTTCCCAAGCGTCTGCAACAACAAGCATCGACGTCAGGATACGTCAACGCTCCTACGTCACGGCGCATTATCACGCTACTACGCATACGTGGCGGCCATTTTGAATCACCATGGCAACTTGATGCCATTGATCTTCACGTCGCAACTCGGCTGCAACTTCTTTGTTTTCACGCGTTTTTACACGCTACGTGCAATTTCCTTCGTTACTGTTCAGAAAACGCTGCAAAACTAACCCCAAGCATTTCTATAAACTGGAGCTGCTTAACTACAATCTACTACTGCTACAGTCTACAGCTACATTTAACCTGACAACGGTGACTACATTATTTATTTTAATTCATTATTTTATGCTAAATGTGACAACGGTGACTACTTTTATTATTTGAATTATTTGTTTTTCTCCATTTTTCTTACTGTTATTGTGTGCTTGTTATTACTTCTGTGAATAATATGGATGTTTCTTCTTCTGTGATTGCTCCCCCAAAATTTTTACAATCTCCTGGTCCTCCACCTATGAACTGGGAAGATTGGTCTGAATCCTTTGAGACTTACTTGGAGGCAATAGGTGGTGATGTATTTTTGCCATCCAGGAAACTAGCTTTATTAAAACATAACTTGGGAGTTGAGGGCAGGAAAGTCTTAAAAACTTTACCTACCATCATTCGTGTCGTTTCAACTGTTGTTGACAATGATGAAGGTAGTGAAACCAGCGAAACAAGCGCAAATGATACATCTATAGATGTATATTCAGATGCATTAAAAGCATTAGAAGAAAACTATGGAAAGAAAACCAGTATTGTAGTTGAAAGGCACAAATTTTTCTCCAGAGCACAACTACCTGGCGAAAATGTGCAACAATATGTGGCATGTTTAAGAACTTTGGCCATTACGTGTAAATTTAAAGATTTACACGAGGAAATAATTAGAGATCAATTTATAAACAGAGTTAAAAACATAAAAATTCAAGAACGTTTACTTGAACTCAAGAATCCATCTTTGCAGAAAACACTTGATACTGCTAGAAAAATGGAGAATACTTCCCATTATGTTAAGGAGTTAGGTTCTAAAGATGAGTCAAGTAATGTTAATGCCTTAACTTCAAATCACAAAAAGTCAGATTCTAAAAGTGATAATAAGGAATTTAAACCCAATTTCAGGAATAAGTCAGTTTTCACAAAAAGAGTATGTTTCAGATGTGGTAGTCAAAAACACACTGCTGACTTCAATAAATGTCCTGCTAGTAAAGTTACCTGCATTAAATGTAAAAAGATTGGCCACTTTGCTAAGTGGTGTAGGACTGGTGATAATAGTAATTGGAAACGTTCGGTTAATTTAGTTGAATCAAATGTTGAAAGTGATGATGAAGAAACTGACAGCAATGACAATGATATTGAGGTGATGATGCTGCAAGATGACTTTGTCAATGATATATCTGATGATTATTGCCCACCTAAATGTGAAGTGTTAATAAATGAAGTATACATGATGTTATGGGCAGATTCATGTTCACCGTATACCATTATTGATAAAGATATGTGGGAAAATGGGAACAAATACCCCTTAATAACTCCTGATGCACAACCTAAAGGGTATTGTGGCATTAAATTACCAGTTGTGGGTTATTTTGATGCTAAAGTGACTTTCAAAGGAAGGTCTTGTTTAACAAAAGTATATGTTGTTGAGCGAGGACGTGCACTATTAAGTTGGAAAGATCTTAAAAAGATGGGATTACTACTAAACCCAAATCATCCTGATCAAGTAGTTTTAGCTTATGATTATCTTGACCAAGTTTTACTAACCAATGAGGATTCATCTTCAAGATGGGAAACTATCTTTCCAAAATTGTTTAGCAAAAATTTAGGATGTCTGATCAAATTCGAACATAAAATCATATTAAAAGCTGACAACACTCCATCTGTCCACAAAGTAAGGAATGTACCTTTTGCTTTACGGAATCCTTTAAAGGAAGAATTAAATAGGTTATGTGATGCTAAAGTAATAGAGCCTATTGAAGCTTCAGAATGGCTTAGTCCCATCGTTTTGGCTCGCAAACCCAACGGAAAAATTAGGATGTGTGTTGACCTGAGGGATCTAAATAAAAATATTTGGGTGGATAGATATCCTCTACCTCATATAAATGAAATGATTTCTAGTATCAAAGATGCCATGTATTTTTCTTCAATTGATTTGTCAAATGCATATCACCAAATCAAGTTACACGCTGATTCTAGACATCTGACATCCTTTATTACACCGGAGGGTGCTTTTCAATATCTCAGGATGCCATTCGGATTGGCATCTGCGTCCTCAGTTTTTCAGAGAGTCATGTGTAACATTTTGAAGAATGAACTGAATGTTAGAATTTTTCAAGACGATGTTCTTATTTGGGGGAAGGATTTAACTTGTCATGACCATGCTGTTCACAATGTGTTGCAAAAGTTACAGGATGCTGGTCTAACTGTGTGTGGCGAAAAATGCAAGTTTGGAGTGAAAGAAATTGATTATCTTGGTCATACCATCTCCAATGAGGGTGTTAAACCTAAAATGAAATTATTAGAGGCTATTGAGAAAGCACCTCACCCTATTAATAAGGATCAATTACGATCATTTTTGGGACTTGCAGAATACTATTCTAAATTTGTCCCAAACTTCGCTGATAAAGTACATAGTTTAAGATTACTAATGAAAAAAGGTACCTCTTTTGTATGGTCAACTGTGTGTCAACAAGCCTTTGAGAACATCAAAAATGATATCACAAGAGCTGTAGCTCTTAAACCGTATGATCCTAAACACCTTTCTATTATTGTAGTGGATTCCAGCGCTTATGGTTTGGGTGCCGTTCTGATGCAAAGGCATGATGGAATTGAACGAATCATAGCCTTTGCATCTCGCACACTTAAGGGTGCTGAACCTTCATATTCAGTAATTGAAAAGGAAGCGTTAGCATGTTGGTGGGGTGTAGACCATTTTAAGACTTTTATTTGGGGAACTTCATTTGAATTAAGAACTGATCATCGACCTCTTATCGACATTTTTACCACTAAAGGTGCTTCAAGAGCTACACCTAGAATAGCAAAGTGGTTATATAGATTACAAGGATATAATTTCCAAATAAACTACGTTCCAGGTCATAAAAATATAAGTGCAGATTGTTTATCTCGCCTTCCTTTGCCTTGTATCAAAAGTGATACAACAGAGGACAATGATGAGTGGTTAATTGCCAGCATTGAAGAGTCTTGCAACAATGCATTTAGCAAGCAGGAATGGGTTCAAGCTGTGTCTGATGACACTTTGTTACAACAAATTATCAACAATCTACACGTTGGTGTAGATCTGTCTTCTCTAGACAAGTCCATTTTGGCAGACTATAAGATGGTCTGGCCGGAATTATCATTTTATGACGGAATTCTTAGAAGAGGTGACAGATTAGTTGTACCTGCAGTTTTGCGTGACAAATTATTGAATTTGTTACATGAAGGACACAGTGGAATGACTAGCATGAAAAGAAGGGCTAGAAATGATTTTTGGTGGGTTGGAATGGACAAGGACATAGACAGGTGTGTCAGAAATTGTCTGGCATGTATGTCTAGCGACAAGTCTCATAGGTCCCAAGAAACTACCATCTCTGCTACTCCTTTTCCTGACAAACCTTGGGACAAAGTGGCTATCGACATTTGTGGTCCATTTCATGTTAAGGGTATTGAAAACAAGTTTGCAATTGTCTTGATGGACTTTCATTCAAAGTGGCCAGAAGTGGCTTTTGTCAAGGATATTAAGGCCTCCAATATTATTGAATTCTGTGAAGGAATCTTTCGTAGAGAGGGCTATCCAAGTATTATCTTATCTGATAATGGTCCTCAATTTATAGCAGAGGAATTCTCAGTTTACCTTAACAAAGTTGGTATTAAACACATGACAACGTCTGTATATAATCCAAGAGAAAATGGTTTAGTAGAAAGATTCAATCGTGTGTTGAAAGAATGCATTCAACTGGCCAGCAATAATGATGATGATTGCAAAAATGCTGTCAAAGAAATGTTGTGGTGTTACAGGAATACTCCCCACACAGCTACTGGAGTATCTCCATTTTCTTTATTAAAAGGGCGTGCGGCTGGATCTAAAGTGAAGCCCGCTTGGATGTCCAGAAACCGTCCTAGTGTAGTTGACAGCAAGATTTTAACAAGTAAGGTTCAACGTTATCAAAACAAATATGTAAATTGTCACAATTCAAAAATCAACTGTAGTGATAGGACATTTAAGGTTGGTGATTGGGTACGTTCACAATTAATGGAGAATCGAAAACCTGGTTCTTCTAAATGGTCTAAACCCAAGCAAATCGTCTCAGTTACTGGTAACGTGGTGAAACTAGATGACGGTAAACAATGGAATATAAGAAGCATTACAAGTTGTAATGATCTTGAATGTAAACACATTTTTAGTCAGGCTGTACCTTCTCAAAAAACATCTGTTGAAAAGAGAAATGATGTTCCTGTTTCTGCTTCCACTTCTTTATCCACTGTGCCCAAATGTAATCCTGTTTCCACTTCAGTTCCCACCTCAGTGTCTTTTTCTACTAGGCCTAAAGGTAAACCTGTGTGGATGAAGGATTATGTTTGTTCATGATTTGATAACACTTTGACACATGATATTGGGTTGCAGCATGGTTTCTTGTTTTCTTCTTTTAAGTTTTATTTTATTGTTTTTATAGAAAGGGAGATATGTTATATCCTTGTGATGATGCAATGTTCCATGGTCTCTGTGCTCACTGGATTCCAGAGTGTGGAATCCAGGGGGCAGTACACAGATGAGCAGTCACTGGATGTGTTGGTCTTGGATCTCCCTGGGGTTGTTACTGTAAATAAACTACTTATTTTATCTTCAACTCTGCTCTACTTGAAGTCATTTCAGAATACACAGATCTTGTGGGCTTCAATCAGGACGTTCCACTCAGGCAGACCTAATTTCCTAGTAATCCCCGCAAGGTTCCAACTAAGGATTTTTATTTCACCAAATGTTAGATTACCTCTAATGTTGGTAGTACTTTTGGGGTTAGTTAGGTCTTCACAATCCCTGGTTGGAGCATCGGATAGTAGTATAACAGCTGCCACTGTTGGAGATTCGGGACAAATAGGGTGAGGGATGGCTGAGGGAACATCCTCCATATCTCTATTGGTATCAGAGTTTAGGGCTGGAGCTTCCGTGAGGTTAAGTCAATCTACCTCATCTAACACACAGAATCTATTTGGGTGAGCGAACTGTGAAAAAAAGGGATCAAAGGGAGGGGGCACTCCTTGCCACGGCTGTTGCCACTGGTGGTTTGCAAGTTGTGTGGGCTGAAAGGGTTGCTGCCACTGCTGAGCAGGATGATGGAGGGGTTGTGGAGGTTGAAAAGGTTGTTGCCACTGAAGAGTAGTATGCTGTGGAGGTTGTGGGAAATGTAGAGGTTGCTGCCATTGTTTGGTGGTATGTTGCGGAGGATAAATAAACCCTCTGCTATTTGGGAAAACAGGCCGATGGGAGTTTAATCTTGGGGGCATGGGAAGAAAATAGGACAAGGGGAGTGGATTGATTTGGGTAGCAGGTCCACTGTTGGGTGTATTACATATATAACTTGCTGCCCCTATATCCCTGAAGTTAACTGTGATTACATCACCTGCTATAGTTTTCGTATTCCTGCCCACCCAATCCCCTCTACGCACAGAGAGAATTTCCCCACTCATATGGCTAGGTAGAGGCTTGTGTAACTGGAGCCACTGGGCGCATTTATTTCTTAACTCTACGAAAGTTTCTTTTACGCCCTCCTTCAGTGGCGGAACGGCCGTCAACACTACCACAAAGGGAGAGACTTCCGGTGGCAGGCTAATTGTCTTGAAGCGTGACTGTTTTGGCTTAGAACCTTGAGGCTTGTTTGAGGAAGAAGGTACTGTTGGGTTGGTGGAATTCCCATTTGAATCTTTGGCTTGTAAATTGTCTGCTTCAGTAGATGTTTGTGATGCTGGAGCAGAGCCCACCACATTAGGGGTAGGTAGGGATAAGGGTAAAGCAGGATTGTTTCCTGTTAGGGTCGAGTGTAGTGTAGCTGGATCCTTACTGGCTAATGGGATATTAGCCTTGCTGGATGGGTCTTTTACGTGCTTAGTGCAAGGTGCAGTCTTGGAAAGTGCTTCTTTTGTCCCTTGCGGCTGAGTGGGCCCAACCCCACTCGTCTTATTAGCACATTTCAAGTTTATTAGCGACGTTAGCCGATCAAGTTTAGAAATTAAAGGCTTGATTTGCGCTGCTATTGTAGCTTCAAGGTCCAGTTTTAGATCTATTACCATATTTTCGACCCAGCAGGGTATGCCTGATGCAGAGTGTGGGGTGGGCGATACCAGGTTGTGATTCCTAGCTTTAGTCTTGGGTTTATCCTTGGTTTTAGTCTTAGGCGCGACCTTTGCAGGAATAGTGGCCCTTCTCCCTGAGTCGATCAATACAGGAGCCGTTCCTATGTCAGGTTGCCTATCAGCACTCAGATCTGGCTTATCAGATAGCTGGCAGGCTTCTAAATCTGGGGTGGCCTCAAGGTCAACATAGGACGGATCGGAGTCGGATTGAGTCACTGATAGATCGACAGCATTCGGGACTGTGAACGTGCCGGCAGTAGTTAGGGGTAGGGGTGAAGAACAATGGTTCGAGGCTTGTTGGGAGGGAGATTTTGCAGTTGCAAGAGAGCCCAAAGACGAACGCTTAGCGTTCATGAGATCCAAGGAAACTCTTTTTTCCAGCAGAATGATGCTCTTGTCGATGGTTTCATTTACCCGTGAAATGAAATGATCTATGGGTCCAGTCACTTGTGCCACGGCCATAGCTTTTTTTGTGCAGCTTCTGGTTCTGTTGCGCATGGTTGACATCTGCGCTGCGGGGCCTAATACAGCAAAGTGGTCCTCAGGAACAGTAAATGTTAGGTTTAGTAACCGGCCACTCTATGCTGGAGGTAGGATGGGAATCACAATGCCGCCTACCTTGCTGATAGATAGGAGGCAGTGATGCAGGGGTTCAGGGCCAGGGCCGTCCTCTGCTGTCCTCGAACGGCCTCAAGTGGCCCGCTCTTAGCCCGGTCTTCGCCCCGAGGCTGCGTCCCGCGCTGCGGGAGAGCAAGCAGTGTTTATATTGTTTGAGAAAGGGCGTGGGGGCGGAGCTCCAGGGAGAGCGGACCGGAAGCTGACCACGGTCTCGCAGGGACACCTGGGTAAGGTAGTCCCTGCACGCTCGCAGCCCTGGGGTTCCCGAGTTCACCAGAAGTCACCCCCACCGAAGGCGGGCAGAGTCAGCACCAGCAGGAGATCCCTCGGCGAGCAGCACAGCAGAAAACAAACGGAGAGGTGAGCGCTGGTCCACAAGTGCGCTTGACGGCAAAACGATGTGTTGGACTAATGCATGGTTTGAACTCATGGACATTGAAGAGTGTGAATGTTTTTTGTCACCTGGCAAAGTGTGTATGTGATATCTTCAAACACAGCTGCATGGCGTATGCCACAGCTGAAGCCATCTGATCTGACAAGTATGCAGTGTTGTGTGCATGACTTAGACAGTTAGCATGACGCCTGTGTCACATTTTTTTCAAGTGTGACATGTGCAAAGTGAGGGTTGTATACACTGTTGACACTGATAAGCAAATGATCTGTGCCAAGTTGTGTATGTGTGGTTTGCTGAGGGTTCTTAGGTGTAGTGGTAAATGTGACAGCATGTCACTTGCTGTCCACCACCCTGCAGTTGCATGTCTTGTTCAGTGTGTGCCATGCTCAGTGAGTGGTTTGCACCCCTTATGGTATCTGTTGCCTTTCAAAGGCTTGTAGTGCATCCGTGTTTGCTCACAGGCCACTTTCACATGAACAATGATGCAAGTCCTGTCAGCATCCTATGCCCTGTTGTCATCGTCAATGTGGTACAAGTGTGTGTCTTTGAGACATAGAGCAGGTGTAGTGATGTTTTTTCACTTTGTCTTCCTGACAGGCAACTGCCTATGAGAAGGGGGAGACCTGGTTGGACATTTCCAGGGCTGTCAGGTCTGTGGGGGTCCCTCGGCAAAAGCTGATGAACATCAGGAAGAGGTGGCAGGACATCCGGTGCTGGACCAGGCGTATGGCCCGGGTCCAGCTCAAGCTTGAAGCTCCATGCCGGCATGGCGGCGGCCGTCACCTCAACCCCAACATGCTCCGGGTCCTGGAAGTGTTTTTTACAGACCTCCACAGCAGTTGCAGGAGGGACAGCAGCAAGGAGGGAGTTGGTACATGTCTGTTGGTTGTCTTGTGTGTCACATGCTACCTGCGGTGCTCTGAAGCCTGGTAACACTCCCACATTTTGGGGGGTCTGGTCAGACAGGCAATTTATGCATTGTAGTTTCAATTCCCCATAGTCCTCTGATGGTCTTTTACATCCCTTCCCCTCATCAACATGTGTCCCCTGCTTTGTGTATTTTCACTTTGCACATGTACTCCTAGGGTGCAAGGTATGAGTATGCACATTGCTTAGCACATCTTCATGTTGGAGGGTGGTCTGTGACATGTGTTGGTACCTTAGCTGTTCCACGACCTGTGCACTGTGCTTGGCCTTCATGATTTTGGGCACTGATCATGAGTCTCAACCTGAAGTTAGGCATGGGTCTGCCTCAGTGGCATTTTTCCCTGGCATACTTTCTATTACTCATGTGTCTGCTACATGTGCACACTGACTATGCACACAAAATTTGGCTTGTGCATACTCACACTGGGCAGTGCCTGTGTGCCTATTCACAAGAATACGTTGCTGGTGGTTTGTGACTAATATGGATGGCCAACCACACGAGGTGACCTTGGGTTTATTCAAATTGCTGCTCAGTTATTGCTAACCTGATTCTGAGTTTACACGTTTTGAGCTGTATCACTGACATTGACGGAGGGATGGGGGTGTTGTGCAGGAGAGCTCTGATGGGCCTGCCTGTTTAGCCTTGACAGTGGTGAGCTGTGTATGGAATTTCTGATGTGAATTCATCACTATGCACTTACCCTGTGATGCTGGACAATGCTGTCATTGGGGGCTTTACAGGCTATGTTGTTAGCACACAGAGATGTTTATTCCTCATAGATTTGTGCAAAATGTATGTATTCGTGGTGCAACGCTGTTTTGTCTTGGTGTGCACACTACTGTGCTCACATTTCCCATGTGGTTAAGGGTGTGTTAACAATGCAGCAATTATTTTTATATTCACAATTGCAGGCACATTAACTTAGGCATTGTCAGGATTTTGGACATGTGGGCCACTCCACTTGACAGCCAGTGTGTGTTATGTATTACCAACTGTAGGATCTGCTGATAGATCCCCCTGTGAGGAGTGTCACAAAAGCGGGTAGTGATGGAGGCAGCATCTGTACCAATCATACACTCACACCCAGTCAACAGGTCAGGGTTTTATCCATCACCGTTATGTTGCCCACTCTGCACCCCAAGATTAAACATGGTCATGTGCAAATCAGTCTGACCATGTGCGTCATGGGAACAGTTCAGCCAGATATGCCAAGCCATGCCTTCCCTTGACTGGAAACAAGCTTCCTGGGACCACTTTCTGGCATTACAGCCGTCTTAAGCCATGCTTGCTGGAATACAGATCTGGGTTTCACACAAGCCTGGCTGAAGACGGCTGTGATGCCAGTGACCAGTCTTAGAAAGCTTGTGTCCAGTCCTGGGATGGCATTACTTGGCAGTTCGGCCAGGACTGTTCCCATGTGGCACAGGGTCAGACTGATTTGCACATGACCATGTCTGTACTGGGGTGGCAGAGTGGGCAACAGGATGGTGATGGATAAAAACCAGATCTGTTGACATACAGTAGCTCCTCATTGTGACTCTCATTCAAGTTGTGGCCTGGTCTGTTACTTGTATCTTTGTATCCAAGGAGCGTTGTGTCTATTACAACTGCACAGTACTAGTCTTAAATATGTGCAGAGTTATGTGGCATGTTACTCATGATGCATGCCATGAATTGAAATGTGCCCAAATGATTTTGTGCTCATGTGTCTGATGTGTACAGGTGACTGATATATTTTTTCCTTTCTCCTTGCCGAGAGCATCATCAAACGAAACAGGAGGAGACACAAGCACAGACCAGGCAGAGGGAACCAGCCGCAGTGCCACCTGCTTTGAGGAATCAAAGGGAGGCAGTGGCACAGAGGGTGAGGGGAGTCAGGCGGCAGACCCATGGAGCAAGACACTTCCTATCATGTGAACGGATTGGCTTCAGACTCCCAGGAGGAGGGGGAATGCGCAGCAACTGCATCTGCCACCACTATGTCTTTCCCCTCCTCCTCCACACCCATCTCCACCCTCTCAGCTGCTAGGGTCCCTTTGGTCTGTGCTGCCCCCGTGTCTCCTTCGTCCCTGTCACCGCAGCCCCTGCCCTTGTCACACCTGATGCCCTCAGTTCCGAGTCTGTGGACCTACTCCGGCAGATTCACGTTGGTCAGACGTCCATGCTGACTGTCCTCCATGGACAAACACAAATCTTTACACAGTTGTTGACATTCATTGAGGGCATGTCATCTGACATGTCTGATCAACCTAGGAGTTTGTCGTCCATAGACTCTTCACTGATGGTAGCACTTGCCCTCTTGCAGCGTCCCACCCCCCCTTCTGACCCATCCACATCCCCCTCTCCCATACCTGTCCACCATACACGAAGACGCACCATATCACACACCCCAACAGAGACACCCAGCACACCCACACGGAAGTCAAAGCACAGAGCTCCAGGCACCCAATTTCACGGCGATGTAGGCACACCCACAGGGAGAGGGGACAGACATCATGCACGCAGCAACACACATGTTCCACCAGATGCAGAGCCCTCCCATTTCGTCCCCGGGTGCAGGTGGTAGTCTGTCGGACCTGGTAGCTGTGTGCAGCAGTTTATATGAAACCACCTTTGGCGCTGCACTCCCCACTGAGGATGATTCCTCCCCCCCTGAAACCCCAACACCTACCCTTCCCTCTACTGTCCCTGTGGTGCCGGACACTGTCCCTGATTATGCCCCCCATGGGTCACCAACCCTTTGATTCATCCGTGTGCAGGCAAGTTTGGGGTTGTGATACTCCTCTATGTCCCCAAACAGGTTTATTTTGTGGACTAGCCATTGGCCTTGTTACATCCTGGACTAATTTGCATCATCTTTTTGCTTTGGAGCTGAATAAAGCATTTTAATATTATTTCTGAAAATTGTCATTTCAGGTACTTGCTTTAGGTGCTGGGTGCCTAGGAGTTGTTGTCATGTTAATGTGTATGGATTGTGAAATATGTCTATTTCATGATGGTGATGATTTGGACCATGGTATCTATGTGCCATCACAATGTTGCCGCAATTACTCTTTGTTTGTGTGTGTTCAGTTTGCATACAGACATATTCCCAAAGAGTGTCCCTTCCTGAGGGACACATGAGATCTTCACTACAGACATTTGCACAATTGTTGTGGTGACCTTTGTGTATATTTCCTATATATTTGCACATCCCCTTCAGCAATGGCCATGCCTGCTCACAAATGAGTTCTGATCATTGGTCTGTGCCATCCATGCTACTCACTGTGCTTGGGTTTGTAGTATGTAGTAATGCCTTCAGGGAAACAATCATACTTTTTTTACACTATACATGAAAATGTTATCAGCCTTTACCTTATGTTTTTAATTGTAATGCCAAGAATTTGTGCACACGACTCACATTTAGGTGCTTTGTATCTAAGGGTTTTCAACCCTGTTCCTTCCATGAGGGAGTACATGTTTCACCACCAGGACATTCACATCATGGCCGGGATGTACATGACACTTCATTAGTCCATTTGTGCTTTATTTGTTTGGCGGGCTGATACATGACTAGACACAATTGAGTCATGATGGAGGGGTGTGTGGGTGCCTGCAACCTCCATAGGTGGATATGCATGTGGAATCTGACAAAACACCCACATATGGTGTGTCACGCAGTGTGTGACATGATACTACCCTCCGTGGAGTAGGTCACTGCTGTGAGTGATGTGTTGATATGCAACTATCATGAGTGTAACAGGTTAGGGATGTACACATACAGGCATGTCGTTGTTAGATGATGGTGGAAATGCACACCCCTATGTCTGGGCACTGCTGTGAGTCCTACACACACCCCATTCTTATGTCTGGGCACTGCTGGGAGTCCTACGCGCACCCTTCTCCTATGTCATGGCACTGCTGGGAGTCCTATCTAGCCACTCCTCCTATGTTTGAGCACTGCTGGGAGTCCTACGCACCCCCCTCCTATGTCTGGGCACTGCTGGGAGTCCTATCCAGACACTCCTCCTATGTCTGGGCACTGCTGGGAGTCCTATCTAGCCACCCCCCCAATGTCTGAGCACTGCTGGGAGTCCTAACCAGCCACTCCTCCTATGTCTGGGCACTGCTGGGAGTCCTACGCGCACCCTTCTCCTATGTCATGGCACTGCTGGGAGTCCTATCTAGCCACTCCTCCTATGTCTGAGCACTGCTGGGAGATCTACGCACACCCCCCTCCTATGTCTGGGCACTGCTGGGAGTCCTATCCAGACACTCCTCCTATGTCTGGGCACTGCTGGGAGTCCTATCTAGCCACCCCTCCAATGTCTGAGCACTGCTGGGAGTCCTAACCAGCCACTCCTCCTATGTCTGGGCACTGCTGGGAGTCCTACGCTCACCCCCCTTTTATGTCTGGGCACTGCTGGGAGTCCTATCCAGCCATTCCTCATATGTCTGGGCACTGCTGGGAGTCCTATCCGGCCACCCCTCCTATGTCTGGGCACTGCTGGGAGTTCTATCCAGCCACCCCTCCTATGTTTGGGCACTACTGGGAGTCCTACGCACACCCCCTCCTATGTCTAAGCACTGCTGGGAATACTATCCAGCTACTCCTCCTATGTCTGGGCACTGCTAGGAGTCCTACGCACAACCCCCTCCTATGTCTGGGCACTGCTGGGACTCCAATCCAGCCACCCGTCCTATGCCTGGGCACTGCTGGGAGTCCTACCCACACCCGCCTCCTATGTCTGGGCACTGTTGGGAGTCCTATCCAGCCACTCCTCCTATGTCTGGGCACTGCTGGGAGTCCTATGCACACCCTCCTCCTATGTCTGGGCACTGCTGGGAGTCCTATCCAGCAACTCCTCCTATGTATGGGCACTGCTGGGAGTCCTACGCACACCCCCTACCTATGTCTGGGCACTGCTGGGAGTCCTATCCAGCCACCCTTCCTATGTCTGGATACTGCTGTGAGTCCTATGCACACCCCCATCCTATGTCTTGGCACTGCTGGGAGTCCTACGCACACCCCCCTCCTATGTCTGGGCACAGCTGGGAGTTCTATCCAGCCACCCCTCCTATGTCTGGGCACTGTTGGGAGTCCCAAGCACACCCCGCTCCTATGTCGTGGCACTGTTGGGAGTCCTATCCAGCCACTCCTTCCATGTCTGGGCACTGCTGGGAGTCCTACGCACACCCCTTATATGTCTGGGCACTGCTGGGAGTCCTATCCAGCCACTCCTCCTATGTCTGGGCACAGCTGGGAGTCCTACTCACACCACCCTCCTATGTCTGGGCACTGCTGGGAGTCCTACGCACACTCCCCTCCTATGTCTGGGCCCTGCTGGGAGTCCTACACACAACCCCTCCTATGTCTGGGCATTGCTGTAAGTCCTGTCCAGCCACCCCTCCTATGTCTGGGCACTGCTGGGAGTCCTATCCAGCCACCCCTCTTATGTATGGGCACTGCTGGGAGTGCTATCCAGCCACCTCTCCTATGTCTGGGCACTGCTGGGAGTCCTACACACACCCCCTCCTATGTCTCGGCATCGCTGGGAGTCCTGTGCAAACCCCACTCCTATGTCTGGGCACTGCTGAGAGTCCTGTGCAACCCCCCTCCTATGTCTGGGCTTTGCTGGGAGTCCTATCCAGCCATCCCTCCTATGTCTGGGCACTGCTGGGAGTCACATCCAGCCACCCCTCCTATGTCTGTGCACTGCTGGGAGTCCTATCCAGCCACCCCTCCTATGTCTGGGCACTGCTGGGAGTCCTATGCACACCCCCCTCATATGAGAAGTGTGGCTCAGTGGTTAGAGTGGCAGACCCTGATGCAGAGGTCTGGCCCGGGACCAGGGTTCAATTCCCCGCCTGGGCGGGTCTTGGGCTCAAAATTCCACGGACCTGATAATTTTCGCCTCTGTACCTATTCCAAGCATGGAGTCCCACTCTGCAACTCTGGGCAATAGCTTGCTTAATCTCCACAACGGCCCAACCACAACGCTAAGGATGCCTGGCCTCCACCTTGGGGGTTCCCAGGAGTGGACGCCTCACAGGGAAAGCCAGGATGGGTTCCACAGCGGTATTCGTACAAGCGCCTTGAGACCCTTGCGGGTGAGTAGTGCGCTATACAAGTATCAATTAACAATTATTTTTTTTATGTCTGGGCATTGCTGGGAGTCTTATCCAGCCACCCCTCCTATGTCTGGGCACTGTTGGGAGTCCCAAGCACACACCGCTCCTATGTCGTGGCACTGCTGGGAGTCCTATCCAGCCACTCCTTCCATGTCTGGGCACTGCTGGGAGTCCTATGCACACCCCCTTATATGACTGGACACTGCTGGGAGTCCTATCGAGCCACCCCTCTTATGTCTGGGCACTGCTGGGAGTGCTATCCAGCCACCTCTCCTATGTCTGGGCACTGCTGGGAGTCCTACACACACCCCCTCCTATGTCTGGGCATTGCTGGGAGTCCTGTGCAAACCCCACTCCTATGTCTTGGCACTGCTGGGAGTCCTGTGCAACCCCCCTCCTATGTCTGGGCAATGCTGGGAGTCCTATCCAGCCATCCCTCCTATGTCTGGGCACTGCTGGGAGTCCCATCCAGCCACCCCTCCTATGTCTGTGCACTGCTGGGAGTCCTATCCAGCTACCCCTCCTATGTCTGGACACTGCTGGGAGTCCTATGCACACCCCCCTCATATGAGAAGTGTGGCTCAATGGTTAGAGTGGCAGACCCTGATGCAGAGGTCTGGCCCGGGACCAGGGTTCAATTCCCCGCCTCGGCGGGTCTTGGGCTCAAATTTCCACGGACCTGATAATTCTCGCCTCGGTACCTATTCCAAGCATGGAGTCCCACTCTGCAACTCTGGGCAATAGCTTGCTTAATCTCCACAACGGCCCAACCACAACGCTAAGGATGCCTGGCCTCCACCTTGGGGGTGCCCTGGAGTGGACACCTCACAGGGAAATCCAGGATGGGTTCCACAGCGGTATTCGTACAAGCGCCTTGAGACCCTTGCGGGTGAGTAGTGCGCTATACAAGTATCAATTAACAATTTTTTTATGTCTGGACATTGCTGGGAGTCCTATCCAGCCACCCCTCCTATGTCTGGGCACTGCTGGGAGTCCTATCCAGCCACCCTTCCTATGTCTGGGCACTGCTGGGAGTCCTATGCACACCCCCCTCCTATGTCTAAGCACTGCTGGGAGTCCTATCTAGCCACTCCTCCTATGTCTGGGCACTGCTGGGAGTCCTACGCACACCCCCCTCCTATGTCTGGGCACTGCGGGGAGTCCTATCCAGCCACTCCTCCTATGTCTGGGCACTGCTGGGAGTCCTACGCACACCCTCCTCCTATGTCTTGGCACTGCTGGGAGTACTATCCAGCCACTCCTTCTATGTCTGGGAACTGCTGGGAGTCCTACGCACACCCCCTACCTATGCCGGGCACTGATGGGACTCCTATGTACACCCCCTACCTATGTCTGGGCACTGCTGGGAGTCCTATGCACACCCCCCTCCTATGTCTGGGCACAGCTGGGAGTCCTATCCAGCCACCCCTCCTATGTCTGGGCACTGCTGGGAGTCCAACGCACACCCCGCTCCTATGTTGGGCACTGCTGGGAGTCCTATCCAGCCACTCCTTCTAAGTCTGGACACTGCTGGGAGTCCTACGCACAACCCCCTCCTATGTCTGGGCACCACTGAGAGTCCTATCCAGCCACTCCTTCTATGTCTGGGCACTGTTGGGAGTCCTACGCACAACCCCCTCCTATGTCTGGGCACTGCTGGGAGTCCCATCCAGCCACTCCTATGTCTGGGCACTGCTGGGAGTCCTACTTACACCACCCTCCTATGTCTGGGCACTGCTGTGAGTCCTACGCACACCCCCTCCTATGTCTGGGCACTGCTGGGAGTCCTGAACCTACCCCCCTCCTATATCTGGGCACTGCTGGGAGTCCTATCCAGCCACCCCTCCTATGTCTGGGCACTGCTGGGAGTCCTATCCAGCCCCCCTCCTATGTCTGGGCACTGCTGGGAGTCCTATCCAGCAACTCCTCCTATGTATGGGCACTGCTGGGAGTCCTACGCACACCCCCTACCTATGTCTGGGCACTGCTGGGAGTCCTATCCAGCCACCCTTCCTATGTCTGGATACTGCTGTGAGTCCTATGCACACCCCCATCCTATGTCTTGGCACTGCTGGGAGTCCTACGCACACCCCCCTCCTATGTCTGGGCACAGCTGGGAGTTCTATCCAGCCACCCCTCCTATGTCTGGGCACTGTTGGGAGTCCCAAGCACACCCCGCTCCTATGTCGTGGCACTGTTGGGAGTCCTATCCAGCCACTCCTTCCATGTCTGGGCACTGCTGGGAGTCCTACGCACACCCCTTATATGTCTGGGCACTGCTGGGAGTCCTATCCAGCCACTCCTCCTATGTCTGGGCACTGCTGGGAGTCCTACTCACACCACCCTCCTATGTCTGGGCACTGCTGGGAGTCCTACGCACACTCCCCTCCTATGTCTGGGCCCTGCTGGGAGTCCTACACACAACCCCTCCT
The DNA here is from genome assembly GCF_964263255.1 of Lissotriton vulgaris. Lineage (NCBI taxonomy): Eukaryota > Metazoa > Chordata > Amphibia > Caudata > Salamandridae > Lissotriton > Lissotriton vulgaris. The sequence continues at coordinate 50,580 of NW_028251111.1, read as the reverse complement.
ATGTCTGGGCATTGCTGTAAGTCCTGTCCAGCCACCCCTCCTATGTCTGGGCACTGCTGGGAGTCCTATCCAGCCACCCCTCTTATGTATGGGCACTGCTGGGAGTGCTATCCAGCCACCTCTCCTATGTCTGGGCACTGCTGGGAGTCCTACACACACCCCCTCCTATGTCTCGGCATCGCTGGGAGTCCTGTGCAAACCCCACTCCTATGTCTGGGCACTGCTGAGAGTCCTGTGCAACCCCCCTCCTATGTCTGGGATTTGCTGGGAGTCCTATCCAGCCATCCCTCCTATGTCTGGGCACTGCTGGGAGTCCCATCCAGCCACCCCTCCTATGTCTGTGCACTGCTGGGAGTCCTATCCAGCCACCCCTCCTATGTCTGGGCACTGCTGGGAGTCCTATGCACACCCCCCTCATATGAGAAGTGTGGCTCAGTGGTTAGATTGGCAGACCCTGATGCAGAGGTCTGGCCCGGGACCAGGGTTCAATTCCCCGCCTGGGCGGGTCTTGGGCTCAAAATTCCACGGACCTGATAATTTTCGCCTCTGTACCTATTCCAAGCATGGAGTCCCACTCTGCAACTCTGGGCAATAGCTTGCTTAATCTCCACAACGGCCCAACCACAACGCTAAGGATGCCTGGCCTCCACCTTGGGGGTTCCCAGGAGTGGACGCCTCACAGGGAAAGCCAGGATGGGTTCCACAGCGGTATTCGTACAAGCGCCTTGAGACCCTTGCGGGTGAGTAGTGCGCTATACAAGTATCAATTAACAATTATTTTTTTTATGTCTGGGCATTGCTGGGAGTCCTATCCAGCCACCCCTCCTATGTCTGGGCACTGTTGGGAGTCCCAAGCACACACCGCTCCTATGTCGTGGCACTGCTGGGAGTCCTATCCAGCCACTCCTTCCATGTCTGGGCACTGCTGGGAGTCCTATGCACACCCCCTTATATGTCTGGACACTGCTGGGAGTCCTATCGAGCCACCCCTCTTATGTCTGGGCACTGCTGGGAGTGCTATCCAGCCACCTCTCCTATGTCTGGGCACTGCTGGGAGTCCTACACACACACCCTCCTATGTCTGGGCATTGCTGGGAGTCCTGTGCAAACACCACTCCTATGTCTTGGCACTGCTTGGAGTCCTGTGCAACCCCCCTCCTATGTCTGGGCAATGCTGGGAGTCCTATCCAGCCATCCCTCCTATGTCTGGGCACTGCTGGGAGTCCCATCCAGCCACCCCTCCTATGTCTGTACACTGCTGGGAGTCCTATCCAGCTACCCCTCCTATGTCTGGACACTGCTGGGAGTCCTATGCACACCCCCCTCATATGAGAAGTGTGGCTCAATGGTTAGAGTGGTAGACCCTGATGCAGAGGTCTGGCCCGGGACCAGGGTTCAATTCCCCGCCTCGGTGGGTCTTGGGATCAAATTTCCACGGACCTGATAATTCTCGCCTCAGTACCTATTCCAAGCATGGAGTCCCACTCTGCAACTCTGGGCAATAGCTTGCTTAATCTCCACAACGGCCCAACCACAACGCTAAGGATGCCTGGCCTCCACCTTGGGGGTGCCCTGGAGTGGACACCTCACAGGGAAATCCAGGATGGGTTCCACAGCGGTATTCGTACAAGCGCTTTGAGACCCTTGCGGGTGAGTAGTGCGCTATACAAGTATCAATTAACAATTTTTTTATGTCTGGACATAGCTGGGAGTCCTATCCAGCCACCCCTCCTATGTCTGGGCACTGCTGGGAGTCCTATCCAGCCACCCTTCCTATGTCTGGGCACTGCTGGGAGTCCTATGCACACCCCCCTCCTATGTCTAAGCACTGCTGGGAGTCCTATCTAGCCACTCCTCCTATGTCTGGGCACTGCTGGGAGTCCTACGCACACCCCCCTCCTATGTCTGGGCACTGCGGGGAGTCCTATCCAGCCACTCCTCCTATGTCTGGGCACTGCTGGGAGTCCTACGCACACCCTCCTCCTATGTCTTGGCACTGCTGGGAGTACTATCCAGCCACTCCTTCTATGTCTGGGAACTGCTGGGAGTCCTACGCACACCCCCTACCTATGCCGGGCACTGATGGGACTCCTACGTACACCCCCTACCTATGTCTGGGCACTGCTGGGAGTCCTATGCACACCCCCCTCCTATGTCTGGGCACAGCTGGGAGTCCTATCCAGCCACCCCTCCTATGTCTGGGCACTGCTGGGAGTCCAACGCACACCCCGCTCCTATGTTGGGCACTGCTGGGAGTCCTATCCAGCCACTCCTTCTAAGTCTGGACACTGCTGGGAGTCCTACGCACAACCCCCTCCTATGTCTGGGCACCGCTGAGAGTCCTATCCAGCCACTCCTTCTATGTCTGGGCACTGTTGGGAGTCCTACGCACAACCCCCTCCTATGTCTGGGCACTGCTGGGAGTCCCATCCAGCCACTCCTATGTCTGGGCACTGCTGGGAGTCCTACTTACACCACCCTCCTATGTCTGGGCACTGCTGTGAGTCCTACGCACACCCCCTCCTATGTCTGGGCACTGCTGGGAGTCCTGTACCTACCCCCCTCCTATATCTGGGCACTGCTGGGAGTCCTATCCAGCCACCCCACCTATGTCTGGGCACTGCTGGGAGTCCTATCCAGCCCCCCTCCTATGTCTGGGCACTGCTGGGAGTCCTGTTCACAGCCCCCCTCTTATGTCTGGGCACTGCTGGGAGTCCTACGCACACCCTCCTCCTATGTCTGGGCACTGCTGGGAGTGCTATCCAACCACTCCTTCTATGTCTGGGAACTGATGGGAGTCCTACGCACACCCCCTACCTATGTCTGGGCACTGCTGGGAGTCCTAGGCACACTCCCTACCTATGTCTGGGCACTGCTGGGAGTCCTACGCACACCCCCTTCCTATGTCGGGCACTGCTGGGAGTCCTATCCAGCCACTCCTTCTATGTCTGGGTACTGCTGGGAGTCCTACGCACAACCCCCACCTATGTCGGGCACTGCTGGGAGTCCTATCCAGCCACCCCTCCTATGTCTGGGCACTGCTGGGAGTCCTCTCCAGCCCCCTCCTATGTCTGGGTACTGCTGGGAGTCCTACGCACAACCCCCACCAATGTCTGGGCACTGCTGGGAGTCCTACGCACAACCCCCTCCTATGTCTGGGCACTGCTGGGAGTCCAATCCAGCTACTCCTATGTCTGGGCACTGCTGGGAGTCCTACTTACACCACCCTCCTATGTCTTGGCACTGGTGGGAGTCCTTCGCACCCCCCCCTCCTATGTCTGGGCACTGCTGTGAGTCCTACGCACACCCACCTCCTATGTCTGGGCACTGCTGGGATTCCTGTACCCACCCCCTCCTATGTCTGGGCACTGCTGGGAGTCCTACGCACAACCCCCTCCTATGTCTGGGCACCGCTGGGAGTCCTATCCAGCCACTCCTTCTATGTCTGGGCACTGCTGGGAGTCCTACGCAAAACCCCCTCCTATGTCTGGGCACTGCTGGGAGTCCAAAAAGGTTCGATAAAGGGCCTTGACTTTGAAACAAAATATGAAATTCAAGAATAATTGATAACCCCAGCCAAGAAAGGCAGCAAGTATGCACATTTCCCACTGCCTTTGGCTGGGGTAGTAGCTACAACAAAAATGTTTGATAAAGGGCATTGACATTGAATCTAAATATGAAATTGAAGAATACTTGATAACCCCAGCCAAGGAAGACAGCTAGTGAGCAAATGTCTTACTGCCTTCGGCCAGGGTAGTTGTTACAACAAAAAGCGTTGATAAAGGGCCTGCACTTTTTTTATTGGAATATGAAATAGAAGAATAGTTGATAACCACAGCCAAGAAAGGCAGAAAGTAGGTGTGTGTACGTGTAGATGATGTGTTGATTGAGTGGAAGATGAAAAAGGTGAAAAATAAGAAAGGCTGCAAGTGTGCAAATTACCCAGGGCCGTCATCCGGGGAAATAGTTACAACAATAAAGGTTCAATGAAGGGCCTTGAATTTGAATCAGAATATGAAATTGAACAATAATTGATAACCTCAGCCAAGAAAGGCAGCAAGTGCACAAATGTCTCACTGCCTTGGGCCGGGGTAGTAGCTACAACAAAAAGGCTCGATAAAGGGCCTTGACTTTGAATCAGAATATGAAATTGAAGAATAATTGATAACCCAAGTCAAAAAAGGCAGCCAGTAGGTGTGTGTATGTGTGGATGATGTGTTGATTGAGTGGAAGATGTATAAGGTGAAAATAAAGAAAGGCTGCAGACGCGCAAACTACCCACTTCCTTGCAATGGAAGTGGGTGTTTGGTTTTCCAGTCCATTACACCGACAGGGCATCGGATTCCGCAGTGGGAGCTTGAGAAACGGGTACCACATCCAAGGAGGCAAGCAAGTGCACAAAGTACACACACTGTGCAGTAGAAAGGACTCAATAAAGGACGCAAGTGTGCAAATTACCCACTGCCATTCACGGGTAGTAGTTACCAAGAAGGTTCAATAAAGGGCCTGCCCTTTGAATTTGAATTACAAGAAGAATAATTGATAACCCCAGCCAAGAAAGGCAGCAAGTGCGCAAATTTCCCACTGCCTTCAGCTGGGTTAGCAGCTACAACAAAAAGGCTCGAAAAAAGGGCCTTGACTTTGAATCAGAATATGAAATTCAAGAATGATTGATAACCCTAGCCAAGAAAGGCAGCAAGTGTGCAAATTTCCCACTGCTTTTGGCTGGGATAGTTGCTACACCAAAAAGGCTCGATAAAGGGCCTTGACTTTGAATCAGCAGATAAAATTCAAGAATAAATGATAACCCTAGCCAAGAAAGGCAGCAAGTGTGCAAATTTCCCAATGCCTTCGGCCGGGGTAGTTATTACAACAAAGAGGCTCGATAAAGGGCCTGCACTTTAAATAGGAATATGAAATTGAAGAATAATTGATAACCCCAGTCAAAAAAAACAGCAAGTAGGTCTGTGTATGTGTGGATGATGTGTTGATTGAGTGGAAGATGAATAAGATAAAAAATAAGAAAGGCTGGAGACACGCAAACTATCCCGTGCCTATTCAGTTAAGTGGATCTTTGGATTTCCAGCTCATTATACAGATAGGGTGTCGGATTCAGCAGTGGGAGCCTGAGAACCAGGTACCATATCTAAGGAGGCAAGCAAGTGGACAAAGTGCACAAACTGTGCGGTAGAAAGGACGTAAGAAAGGATGCAAGCTTTGACTTTGAATCAGAATATAAAATTCAAGAATAATTGATAACCCCAGCCAAGAAAGGCTGCAAATGAGCAAATTTCTTACTGCCTTTCGACCGGGGTAGTTGTTACAAGAAAAATGCTTGATGAAGGGCCTGTACTTTGCATAGGAATATTAAATAGAAGAATAGTTGATAACCACAGCCAAGAAAGGCAACAAGTAGGTGTGTGTACGTGTGGCTGATGTGCTGAGTGGAAGAGGAATAAGGTGAAAAATAAGAAAGGCTGCAAGTGTGAAAATTACCCACTGCCTTCAGCCGTGGAAGAAGTTACAACAAAAAAGGCTTGATGAAGGGCCTTGACTTTGAATCAGAATATGTAATGGAAGAAAAATTGATAACCTCAGCCAAAAAGGCAGCAAGTAGGTGTGTGTATGTGTGGATGATGTGTTGATTGAGTGGAAGTTGAATAAGGTAAAAAATAAGAAAGGCTGCAGACCCGCAAACTACCCACTTCCTTGTAAAGGAAGTGTGTGTTTGGTTTTCCAGTCCATTACACCGACAGGGCGTCAGATTCCACAGTGGGTGCCTAAGAATCGGGTACCACATCTAAGAAAGAAAGCAAATGCACAATGTACGCACACTGTGCGGTAGAAAGGACGTAAGTGTGCAAATTACCCACTGCCTTTCACAGGTAGTAGTTATCAAGAAGGCTCAGTAAAGGGCCTACACTTTGAATTTGAATTTGAATTACAAGAAGAATAAATGATAACCCCAGCCAAGAAAGGCAGCAAGTATGCAAATTTCCCACTGCCTTTGGCCGGGGTACTTGTTACAAAAAAATGGCTTGATAAAGGACCTTGACTTTGAATCATAATATGAAATAGAAGAATAGTTGATAACCACAGCCAAGAAAGGCAGCAAGTAGGTGTGTGTACGTGTAGATGATGTGTTGATTGAGTGGAAGATGAATAAGGTGAAAAATAAGAAAGGCTGCAAGTGTGAAAATTACCCAGTGCCTTCAGCCAGGGAAGTAGTTACAAAAATAAAGGCTCGATGAAGGGCCTTGAATTTGGATCAGAATATGAAATTGAACCATAATTGATAACCCCCGCCAAGAAAGGCAGCAAGTGCGCAAATTTACCACTGCCTTCGGCCGGGGTAGTAGCTACAACAAAAAAGCTTGATAAAGGGCCTTGACTTTGAATCAGAATATGAAATTGAAGAATAATTGATAACCACAGTCAAAAAAGGCAGCATGTAGGTGTGTGGATGATGTGTTGATTGAGTGGAAGATGTATAATGTGAAAAGTAAGAAAGGCTGCAGACTCGCAAACTACCCACTTCCTTGTAAGGGAAGTGGATGTTTGGTTTTCCAGTCCATTATGCCGACAGGGCATTGGATTCTGCAGTGGGAGCCTGAAACACGGATACCACATATAAGGAGGCAAGCAAGTGCACAAAGTACACACACTGTGCAGTAGAAAGGACTCAAGAAAGGACGCAAGTGTGCAAATTACTCACTGCCATTTACGGGTAGTAGTTACCAAGAAGGCTCAAGATAGGCACTGCACTTTGAATTTGAACTACAAGAAGAATAATTGATAACCCCAGCCAAGAAAGGAAGCAAGTGCGCAAATTTCCCACTGCCTTCAGCCCGGGTAGCAGCTACAACAAAAAGGCTTGAACAAAGGACCTTGACATTGAATCAGAATATGAAATTCAAGAATAATTGATATCCCTAAACAAGATAGGCAGCAAGTGTGCAAAATTACCACTGCCTTCGGCCATGGTAGTTGCTACAACAAAAAGGCTTGATAAAGGGCTTTGACTTTGAATCAGAATATGAAATTCAAGAATAAATGATAACCCTAGCCAAGAAAGGCAGCAAGTGTGCAAATTTCCCACTGCCTTCGACCAGGTTAGTTGTTACACCAAAGAGGCTTGATAAAGGGCCTGTACTTTGAATAGGAATATGAAATTGAAGAATAATTGATAACCCCAGCCAAAAAACTCAGCAAGTAGCTGTGTGTATGTGTGGATGATGTGTTGATTGAGTGGAAGATGAATAAGGTGAAAAATAAGAAAGGCTGGAGACACGCAAACTACCTACTGCCTTTTCAGTGAAGTGGATCATTGGATTTCCAGCTCATTATACGGATTGGGTATCAGATTCAGCAGTGGGAGCCTGAGAAACGGGTACCAAATCTAAGGATTCAAGCAAGTGCACAAAGTACACACACTGTGCGGTAGAAAGGACATAAGAAAGGACGCAAGTGTGCAAATTACCAACTGCCATTCACGGGTAGTAGTTACCAAGAAGGCTCAACAAAGGGCCTGCACTTTGAATTTGAATTACAAGAAGAATAATTGATAACCCCAGCCAAAAAAAGCAGCAAGTGCACAAATTACCCAATGCCTTCGGCCTGGGTAGTTGCTACAACAAAAAGGCTCAATAAAGGACCTTGACTTTGAATCAGAACATGAAATTGAAGAATAATTGATAACCCCAGCCAAGAAAGGCAGCAAGTGTGCAAATTTCCAACTGCCTTCGGCCAGGGTAGTTGTTACAACAAAAATGCTCGATAAAGGGCCTGCACTTTGAATAGGAATATGAAATAGAAGAATAGTTGATAACCACAGCCACTAAAGGCAGTACGTAGGTGTGTGTACGTGTGGATGATGTGTTGTTTGAGTGGAAGATGAATAAGGTAAAAAATAAGAAAGGCTGCAAGTGTGCAAATTACCCACTGCCTTCAGCCGGGGAAGTAGTTACAACAAAAAAGGCTTGATAAAAGGCCTTGACTTTGAATCAGAATATGAAATTCAAGAATAATTGATAACCCCAGCCAAGAAAGGCTGCAAGTGCGGAAATTTCCCTCTGCCTTCGGCCGGGGTAGTAGCTACAACAAAAATGCTTGATAAAGGGCCTTGACTTTGAATCAGAATATGAAATTCAAGAATAATTGATAACCCCAGCCAAGAAAGGCTGCAAATGAGCAATTTTCTTACTGCCTTTCGACCGGGGTAGTTGTTACAAGAAAAATGCTCGATGAAGGGCCTGCACTTTTTATAGGAATATTAAATAGAAGAATAGTTGATAACCACAGCCAAGAAAGGCAACAAGTAGGTGTGTGTACGTGTGGCTGATGTGCTGATTGAGTGGAAGATGAATAAGGTAAAAAATAAGAAAGGCTGCAAGTGTGCAAATTACCCACTGCCTTCAACCGTGGAAGTATTTACAACAAAAAAGGCTTGATGAATGGCCTTGACTTTGAATCAGAATATGTAATTGAAGAATAATTGATAACCCCAGCCAAAAAAGGCAGCAAGTAGGTGTGTGTATGTGTGGATGATGTGTTGATTGAGTGGAAGTTGAATAAGGTAAAAAATAAGAAAGGCTGCAGACCCGCAAACTACCCACTTCCTTGCAAAGGAAGTGTGTGTTTGGTTTTCCAGTCCATTACACCGACAGGGCGTCAGATTCCACAGTGGGAGCCTAAGAAACGGGTACCACATCTAAGGAAGAAAGCAAGTAATGTTCACACACTGTGCAGTAGAAAGGACGTAAGTGTGCAAATTACCCACTGCCTTTCACAGGTAGTAGTTATCAAGAAGGCTCAGTAAAGGGCCTACACTTTGAATTTGAATTACAAGAAGAATAAATGATAACCCCAGCCAAGAAAGGCAGCAAGTATGCAAATTTCCCACCTGCCTTCAGCCGGGGTAGCAGCTACAACAAAAAGGCTTAAAAAAGGGCCTTGACTTTGAATCAGAACATGAAATTCAAGAATAATTCATAACCCTAGCCAAGAAAGGCAGCAAGTGTGCAAATTTCCCACTGCTTTCGGCCAGCGTAGTTGCTACAACAAAAAGGCTCGATAAAGGACCTTGACTTTGATTCATAATATCAAATAGAAGAATAGTTGATAACCACAGCCAATAAAGGCAGCAAGTAGGTGTGTGTACATGTAGATGATCTGTTGATTGAGTGGAAGATGAATAAGGTGAAAAATAAGAAAAGCTGCAAGTGTGCAAATTACCCACTGCCTTCAGCCGGGGAAGTAGTTACAACAAAAAAGGCTTGATAAAGGGCCTTGACTTTGAATCACAATATGAAAATGTACAATAATTGATAACCCCAGCCAAGAAAGGCAGCAAGTGCGGAAATTTCCCTCTGCCTTCGGCCGGGGTAGTAGCTACAACAAAAATGCTTGATAAAGGGCCTTGAATTTGAATCAGAATATGAAATTCAAGAATAATTGATAACCCCAGCCAAGAAAGGCTGCAAATGAGCAAATTTCGTACTGCCTTCGACCGGGGTAGTTGTTACAAGAAAAATGCTCGATGAAGGGCCTGCACTTTTTATAGGAATATTAAATAGAAGAATAGTTGATAACCACAGCTAAGAAAGGCAACAAGTAGGTGTGTGTACGTGTGGCTGATGTGCTGATTGAGTGGAAGATGAATAAGGTAAAAAATAAGAAAGGCTGCAAGTGTGCAAATTACCCACTGCCTTCAACCGTGGAAGTAGTTAACAACAAAAAAGGCTTGATGAATGGCCTTGACTTTGAATCAGAATATGTAATTGAAGAATAATTGATAACCCCAGCCAAAAAAGGCAGCAAGTAGGTGTGTGTATGTGTGGATGATGTGTTGATTGAGTGGAAGTTGAATAAGGTAAAAAATAAGAAAGGCTGCAGACCCGCAAACTACCCACTTCCTTGCAAAGGAAGTGTGTGTTTGGTTTTCCAGTCCATTACACCGACAGGGCGTCAGATTCCACAGTGGGAGCCTAAGAAACGGGTACCACATCCAAGGAAGAAAGCAAGTAATGTTCACACACTGTGCGGTAGAAAGGACGTAAGTGTGCAAATTACCCACTGCCTTTCACAGGTAGTAGTTATCAAGAAGGCTCAGTAAAGGGCCTACACTTTGAATTTGAATTACAAGAAGAATAAATGATAACCCCAGCCAAGAAAGGCAGCAAGTATGCAAATTTCCCACCTGCCTTCAGCCGGGGTAGCAGCTACAACAAAAAGGCTTGATAAAGGACCTTGACTTTGAATCAGAAAATGAAATTCGAGAATAATTCATAACCCTAGCCAAGAAAGGCAGCAAGTGTGCAAATTTCCCACTGCTTTCGGCCAGCGTAGTTGCTACAACAAAAAGGCTCGATAAAGGACCTTGACTTTGATTCATAATATCAAATAGAAGAATAGTTGATAACCACAGCCAATAAAGGCAGCAAGTAGGTGTGTGTACATGTAGATGATCTGTTGATTGAGTGGAAGATGAATAAGGTGAAAAATAAGAAAAGCTGCAAGTGTGCAAATTACCCACTGCCTTCAGCCGGGGAAGTAGTTACAACAAAAAAGGCTTGATAAAGGGCCTTGACTTTGAATCACAATATGAAATTGTACAATAATTGATAACCCCAGCCAAGAAAGGCAGCAAGTGCGGAAATTTCCCTCTGCCTTCGGCCGGGGTAGTAGCTACAACAAAAATGCTTGATAAAGGGCCTTGAATTTGAATCAGAATATGAAATTCAAGAATAATTGATAACCCCAGCCAAGAAAGGCTGCAAATGAGCAAATTTCGTACTGCCTTCGACCGGGGTAGTTGTTACAAGAAAAATGCTCGATGAAGGGCCTGCACTTTTTATAGGAATATTAAATAGAAGAATAGTTGATAACCACAGCTAAGAAAGGCAACAAGTAGGTGTGTGTACGTGTGGCTGATGTGCTGATTGAGTGGAAGATGAATAAGGTAAAAAATAAGAAAGGCTGCAAGTGTGCAAATTACCCACTGCCTTCAACCGTGGAAGTAGTTAACAACAAAAAAGGCTTGATGAATGGCCTTGACTTTGAATCAGAATATGTAATTGAAGAATAATTGATAACCCCAGCCAAAAAAGGCAGCAAGTAGGTGTGTGTATGTGTGGATGATGTGTTGATTGAGTGGAAGTTGAATAAGGTAAAAAATAAGAAAGGCTGCAGACCCGCAAACTACCCACTTCCTTGCAAAGGAAGTGTGTGTTTGGTTTTCCAGTCCATTACACCGACAGGGCGTCAGATTCCACAGTGGGAGCCTAAGAAACGGGTACCACATCCAAGGAAGAAAGCAAGTAATGTTCACACACTGTGCGGTAGAAAGGACGTAAGTGTGCAAATTACCCACTGCCTTTCACAGGTAGTAGTTATCAAGAAGGCTCAGTAAAGGGCCTACACTTTGAATTTGAATTACAAGAAGAATAAATGATAACCCCAGCCAAGAAAGGCAGCAAGTATGCAAATTTCCCACCTGCCTTCAGCCGGGGTAGCAGCTACAACAAAAAGGCTTGATAAAGGACCTTGACTTTGAATCAGAAAATGAAATTCGAGAATAATTCATAACCCTAGCCAAGAAAGGCAGCAAGTGTGCAAATTTCCCACTGCTTTCGGCCAGCGTAGTTGCTACAACAAAAAGGCTTGATAAAGGACCTTGACTTTGATTCATAATATCAAATAGAAGAATAGTTGATAACCACAGCCAATAAAGGCAGCAAGTAGGTGTGTGTACATGTAGATGATCTGTTGATTGAGTGGAAGATGAATAAGGTGAAAAATAAGAAAGGCTGCAAGTGTGCAAATTACCCACTGCCTTCAGCCATGGAAGTAGTTACAACCCCAGCCAAAAAAGGCAGCAAGTAGGTGCGTGTATGTGTGGATGATGTGTTGGTTGAGTGGGAGATGTATAAGGTGAAAAATAAGAAAGGCTGCAGACTCGCAAACTGCCCACTTCCTTGTAAAGGAAGTGTGTGTTTGGTTTTCCAGTCCATTACACCGACAGGGCGTCAGATTCTACAGTGGGAGCCTAAGAAACAGGTACCACATCTAAGGAAGAAAGCAAGTGCACAATGTACACACACTGTGCGGTAGAAAGGACGTAAGTGTGCAAATTACCCACTGCCTTTCACAGGTAGTAGTTATCAAGAAGGCTCAGAAAAGGGCCTACACTTTGAATTTGAATTACAAGCAGAATAAATGATAACCCCAGCCAAGAAAGGCAGCAAGTATGCAAATTTCCCACTGCCTTTGGCCGGGGTAGTTGTTACAAAAAAAAAGCTTGATAAAGGACCTTGACTTTGATTCATAATATGAAATAGAAGAATAGTTGATAACCACAGCCGAGAAAGGCAGCAAGTAGGTGTGTGTACAGATAGATGATGTGTTGATTGAGTGGAAGATGAATAAGGTGAAAAATAAGAAAGGCTGCAAGTGTGAAAATTACCCAGTGCCTTCAGCCAGGGAAGTAGTTACAACAATAAAGGCTCGATGAAGGGCCTTGAATTTGAATCAGAATATGAAATTGAACCATAATTGACAACCCCAGCCAAGAAAGGCAGCAAGTGCGGAAATTTACCAGTGCCTTCGGCCGGGGTAGTAGCTACAACAAAAAGGCTCGATAAAGGGCCTTGACTTTGAATCAGAATATGAAATTGAAGAATAATTGATAACCCCAGTCAAAAAAGGCAGCATGTAGGTATGTGGATGATGTGTTGATTGAGTGGAAGGTATATAAGGTGAAAAATAAGAAAGGCTGCAGACTCGCGAACTACCCACTTCCTTGTAAGGGAAGTGGATGTTTGGTTTTCCAGTCCATTATACCGACAGGGCATCGATTCCGCAGTGGGAGCCTGAAAAACGGGTACCACATCTAATGAGGCAAGCAAGTGCACAAAGTACAAACACTGTGCAGTAGAAAGAACGCAAGTGTGCAAATTACCCACTGCCATTTACGGGTAGTAGTTACCAAGAAGGCTCAAGAAAGGCACTGCACTTTGAATTTGAATTACAAGAAGAATAATTGATAACCCCAGCCAAGAAAGGCAGCAAATACGCAAATTTCCCACTGCCTTCAGCCCGGGTAGAAGCTACAACAAAAAGGCTTGAACAAAGGACCTTGACTTTGAATCAGAATATGAAATTCAAGAATAATTGATAACCCTAAACAAGAAAGGCAGCGAGTGTGCAAAATTACCACTGCCTTCGGCCATGGTAGTTGCTACAACAAAAGGCTTGATGAAGGGCTTTGACTTTGAATCAGAATATGATATTCAAGAATAATTAATAACCCTTGCCAAGAAAGGCAGCAAGTGTGCAAATTTACCACTGCTTTTGGCTGGATAGTTGCTACAACAAAAAGGCTTGATAAAGGGCCTTGACTTTAAATCAGAATATGAAATTCAAGAATAAATGATAACCCTAGCCAAAAAAGTCAGCAAGTGCGCAAATTTCCCACTTCCTTCGGCCGGGGTAGTAGCTACAACAAAAAGGCTCGATAAAGGGCCTTGACTTTGAATCAGAATATGAAATAGAAGAATAGTTGATAACCACTGCCAATAAAGGCAGCACATAGGTGTGTGTACGTGTGGAATGTATTGTTTGAGTGGAAGATGAATAAGGTAAAAAATAAGAAAGGCTGCAAGTGCGCAAATTACCCACTGCCTTCAGCCGGGGAAGTAGTTACAACAAAAAAGGCTTGATAAAGGGCCTTGACTTTGAATCACAATATGAAATTGAACAATAATTGATAACCCCAGCCAAGAGAGGCAGCAAGTGCAGAAATTTCCCTTTGCCTTCGGCCGGGGTAGTAGCTACAACAAAAATGCTTGATAAAGGGCTTTGACTTTGAATCAGAATATAAAATTCAAGAATAATTGATAACCCCAGCCAAGAAAGGCTGCAAATGAGCAAATTTCTTACTGCCTTTCGACCGGGGTAGTTGTTACAAGAAAAATGCTTGATGAAGGGCCTGTACTTTGCATAGGAATATTAAATAGAAGAATAGTTGATAACCACAGCCAAGAAAGGCAACAAGTAGGTGTGTGTACGTGTGGCTAATGTGCTGATTGAGTGGAAGATGAATAAGGTAAAAAATAAGAAAGGCTGCAAGTGTGAAAATTACCCACTGCCTTCAGCCGTGGAAGAAGTTACAACAAAAAAGGCTTGATGAAGGGCCTTGACTTTGAATCAGAATATGTAATGGAAGAAAAATTGATAACCTCAGCCAAAAAGGCAGCAAGTAGGTGTGTGTATGTGTGGATGATGTGTTGATTGAGTGGAAGTTGAATAAGGTAAAAAATAAGAAAGGCTGCAGACCCGCAAACTACCCACTTCCTTGTAAAGGAAGTATGTGTTTGGGTTTCCAGTCCATTACACCGACAGGGCGTCAGATTCCACAGTGGGTGCCTAAGAATCGGGTACCACATCTAAGAAAGAAAGCAAATGCACAATGTACGCACACTGTGCGGTAGAAAGGACGTAAGTGTGCAAATTACCCACTGCCTTTCACAGGTAGTAGTTATCAAGAAGGCTCAGTAAAGGGCCTACACTTTGAATTTGAATTACAAGAAGAATAAATGATAACTCCAGCCAAGAAAGGCAGCAAGTATGCAAATTTCCCACTGCCTTTGGCCGGGGTACTTGTTACAAAAAAAATTGCTTGATAAAGGACCTTGACTTTGAATCATAATATGAAATAGAAGAATAGTTGATAACCACAGCCAAGAAAGGCAGCAAGTAGGTGTGTGTACGTGTAGATGATGTGTTGATTGAGTGGAAGATGAATAAGGTGAAAAATAAGAAAGGCTGCAAGTGTGAAAATTACCCAGTGCCTTCAGCCAGGGAAGTAGTTACAACAATAAAGGCTTGATGAAGGGCCTTGAATTTGGATCAGAATATGAAATTGAACCATAATTGATAACCCCCGCCAAGAAAGGCAGCAAGTGCGCAAATTTACCACTGCCTTCGGCCGGGGTAGTAGCTACAACAAAAAAGCTCGATAAAGGGCCTTGACTTTGAATCAGAATATGAAATTGAAGAATAATTGATAACCCCAGCCAAAAAAGGCAGCATGTAGGTGTGTGGATGATGTGTTGATTGAGTGGAAGATGTATAATGTGAAAAATAAGAAAGGCTGCAGACTCGCAAACTACCCACTTCCTTGTAAGGGAAGTGGATGTTTGGTTTTCCAGTCCATTATACCGACAGGGCATCGGATTCCGCAGTGGGAGCCTGAAAAACAGGTACCACATCTAAGGAGGCAAGCAAGTGCACAAAGTACACACACTGTGCAGTCGAAAGTACTCAAGAACGGACGCAAGTGTGCAAATTACCCACTGCCATTTACGGGTAGTAGTTACCAAGAAGGCTCAAGAAAGGCACTGCACTTTGAATTTGAATTACAAGAAGAATATTTGATAACCCCAGCGCCCAGCCAAGAAAGGCACCAAGTGCTCAAATTTCCCACTGCCTTCAGCCCGGGTAGCAGCTACAACAAAAAGGCTCGAACAAAGGACCTTGACTTTGAATCAGAATATGAAATTCAAGAATAATTGATATCCCTAAACAAGAAAGACAGCAAGTGTGCAAAATTACCACTGCATTCGGCCATGGTAGTTGCTATAACAAAAAGGCTTGATAAAGGGCTTTGACTTTTAATCAGAATATGAAATTCAAGAATAAATGATAACCCTAGCCAAGAAAGGCAGCAAGTGTACAAATTTCCCACTGCCTTCGGCCAGGGTAGTTGTTACACCAAAGAGGCTTGATAAAGGGCCTGCACTTTGAATAGGAATATGAAATTGAAGAATAATTGATAACCCAAGCCAAAAAACTCAGCAAGTAGCTGTGTGTATGTGTGAATGATGTGTTGATTGAGTGGAAGATGAACAAGGTGAAAAATAAGAAAAGCTGGAGACACGCAAACTACCTACTGCCTTTTCAGTGAAGTGGATCATTGGATTTCCAGCTCAATATACGAATAGGGTATCAGATTCAGCAGTGGGAGCCTGAGAAAAGGGTACCAAATCTAAGGAGGCAAGCAAGTGCAAAAAGTACACACACTGTGCGGTAGAAAGGACATAAGAAAGGACGCAAGTGTGCAAATTACCAACTGCCATTCACGGGTTGTAGTTACCAAGAAGGCTCAACAAAGGGCCTGCACTTTGATTATGATAACCCCAGCCAAAAAAAGCAGCAAGTGCACAAATTACCAAATGCCTTTGGCCGGGGTAGTAGCTACAACAAAAAGGCTCAATTAAGGACCTTGACTTTGAATCAGAATATGAAATTGAAGAGCAATTGATAACCCCAGCCAAGAAAGGCAGCAAGTGTGCAAATTTCCCACTGCCTTCGGCCAGCGTAGTTGTTACAACAAAAATGCTCGATAAAGGGCCTGCACTTTGAATAGGAATATGAAATAGTAGAATAGTTGATATTCACAGCCAAGAAAGGCCGCAAGTAGATGTGTGTATGTTGGATGATGTTTTGATTGAGTGGAAGATGAATAAGGGGAAAAATAGGAAATGCTGCAAGTGTGCAAATTACCCACTGCCATTTACGGGTAGTAGTTACCAAGAAGGCTCAAGAAAGGCACTGCACTTTGAATTTGAATTACAAGAAGAATAATTGATAACCCCAGCCAAGAAAGGCAGCAAATGTGCAAATTTCCCACTGCCTTCAGCCCGGGTAGCAGCTACAACAAAAAGGCTCGAACAAAGGACCTTGACTTTGAATCAGAATATGAAATTCAAGAATAATTGATAACCCTAAACAAGAAAGGCAGCAAGTGTGCAAAATTACCACTGCCTTCGGCCATGGTAGTTGCTACAACAAAAAGGCTTGATAAAGGGCTTTGACTTTGAATCAGAATATGAAATTCAAGAATAAATGATAACCCTAGCCAAGAAAGGCAGCAAGTGTGCAAATGTCGCACTGCCTTCGGCCAGGTTAGTTGTTACACTAAAGAGGCTCGATAAAGGGCCTGCACTTTGAATAGGAATATGAAATTGAAGAATAATTGATAACCCCAGCCAAAAAACTCAGCAAGTAACTGTGTGTATGTGTGGATAATGTGTTGATTGTGGAAGATGAATAAGGAGAAAAATAAGAAAGGCTGGAGACACACAAACTACCTACTGCCTTTTCAGTGAAGTGGATCATTGGATTTCCAGCTCATTATACGGATAGGGTATCAGATTCAGCAGTGGGAGCCTGAGAAAAGGGCACCAAATCTAAGGAGGCAAGCAAGTGCACAAAGTACACACACTGGGCGGTAGAAAGGACATATGAAAGGACGCAAGTGTACAAATTACCAACTGCCATTCACGGGTAGTAGTTACCAAGAAGGCTCAACAAAGGGCCTGCATAAGAAGAAGAATTGATAACCCCAGCTAAAAAAAGCAGCAAGTACACAAATTACCCAATGCCTTCGGCCGGGGTAATAGCTACAACAAAAAGGCTCAATAAAGGACCTTGACTTTGAATCAGAATATGAAATTGAAGAATAATTGATAACCCCAGCCAAGAAAGGCAGCAAGTGTGCAAATTTCCCACTGCCTTCGGCCAGGGTAGTTGTTACAACAAAAATGCTCGATAAAGGGCCTGCACTTTGAATAGGAATATGAAATAGAAGAATAGTTGATATCCACAGCCAAGAAAGGCCGCAAGTAGATGTGTGTATGTGTGGATGATGTTTTGATTGAGTGGAAGAGGAATAAGGTGAAAAGTAGGAAATGCTGCAAGTGTGCAAATTACCCAGTGCCGTTAGCCGGGGAAGTAGTAAACGCGCAAACTATCCACTTCCGTGTAAGGGAAGTGTGTGTTTAGTTTTCTAGTCCAATACACCGACAGGGCATTGGATTCTGCAGTGGGAGCCTGAAAAACGGGTACCACATCTAAGGAGGCAAGCAAGTGCACAAAGTACACACACTGTGCAGTAGAAAGGACTCAAGAAAGGACGCAAGTGTGCAAATTACCCACTGCCATTTACGGGTAATAGTTACCAAGAAGGCTCAAGAAAGGCACTGCACTTTGAATTTGAATTACAAGAAGAATAATTGATAACCCCAGCCAAGAAAGGCAGCAAATGCGCAAATTTCCCACTGCCTTCAGCCCGGGTAGCAGCTACAACAAAAAGGCTCGAACAAAGGACCTTGACTTTGAATCAGAATATGAAATTCAAGAATAATTGATAACCCTAAACAAGAAAGGCTGCAAGTGTGCAAAATTACCACTGGCTTTGGCCATGGTAGTTGCTACAACAAAAAGGCTTGATAAAGGGCTTTGACTTTGAATCAGAATATGAAGTTCAAGAATAAATGATAACCCTAGCCAAGAAAGGCAGCAAGTGTGCAAATTTCCCACTGCCTTCGGCCAGGGTAGTTGTTACACAAAAGAGGCTTGATAAAGGGCCTGCACTTTGAATAGGAATATGAAATTGAAGAATAATTGATAACCCCAGCCAAAAAACTCAGCAAGTAGCTGTGTGTATGTGTGAATGATGTGTTGATTGAGTGGAAGATGAATAAGGTGAAATATAAGAAAGGCTGGAGACACGCAAACTACCTACTGCCTTTTCAGTGAAGTGGATCATTGGATTTCCAGCTCATTATACGGATAGGGTATCAGATTCAGCAGTGGGAGCCTGAGAAATGGGTACCAAATCTAAGGAGGCAAGCAAGTGCACAAAGTACCCACACTGTGCGGTAGAAAGGACATAAGAAAGGACGCAAGTGTGCAAATTACCAACTACCATTCACGGGTAGTAGTTACCAAGAAGGCTCAACAAAGGACCTGCACCTTGAATTTGAATTACAAGAAGAATAATTGATAACCCCAGCCACAAAAAAACAACAAGTGCACAAATTTCCCAATGCCTTTGGCCGGGGTAGTAGCTACAACAAAAAGGCTCAATAAAGGACCTTGACTTTGAATCAGAATATGAAATTGAAGAATAATTGATAACCCCAGCCAAGAAAGGCAGCAAGTGTGCAAATTTCCCACTGCCTTCGACCGGGGTAGTTGTTACAACAAAAATGCTTGATAAAGGGCCTGCACTTTGAATAGGAATATGAAATAGAAGAAATGTTGATATCCACAGCCAAGAAAGGCCGCAAGTAGATGTGTGGATGTGTGGATGATGTTTTGATTGAGTGGAAGATGAATAAGGTGAAAAATAGGAAATGCTGCAAGTGTGCAAATTACCCAGTGTCTTCAGCCGGGGAAGTAGTTACAACAAAAAAGGCTTGATAAAGGGCCTTGACTTTAATTTAGAATATGAAATTGAAGAATAATTGATAACCCCAGCCAAAAAAGGCAGCAAGTAGGTGTGTGTATGTGTGGATGATGTGTTGATTGAGTGGAAGATAAATAAGGTGAAAAATAAGAAAGGCTGCAGACGTGCAAACTACCCACTGCCTTGAAAGGGAAGTGGGTGTTTGGTTTTCCAGTTCATTATACAGACAGGGCGTTGGATTCCGCAGTGGGAGCCTGAGAAATGGGTACCACATCTAAGTAGGCAAGAAAGTGCACAAAGTACACACACTGTGCGGTAGAAAGGACGCAAGAAAGGACGCAAGTGGGCAAATTACCCACTGCCATTCATGGGTAGTAGTTATAAAGAAGGCAATAAAGGGCCTGCACTTTGAATTTGAATTACAAGAAGAAGAATTGATAACCCCCGCCAAAAAAGGCAGCAAGTGTTCAAATTTCCCACTGCCTTCAGCCGGGGTAGTTGTTACAACAAAAAGGCTCGATAAAGGACCTTGACTTTGAATAGGAATATGAAATAGAAGAATAGTTGATAACCACAGCCAAGAAAGGCAGCAAGCAGGTATGTGTACATGTGGATGATGTGTTGAAGATGAATAAGGTGAAAAATAATAAAGGCTGCAAGTGTGCAAATTACCCACTGCCTTCAGTTGGGGAACTAGTTACAACAAAAAGGCTCCATAAAGGGCCTTGACTTTGAATCAGAATATGAAATTCAAGAATAATTGATAACCCCAGCCGAGAAAGGCAGCAAGTGTGCAAATGTCCCACTGCCTTCGGCAGGGGTAGTTATTACAACAAAAAGGCTAGATTAAGGGCCTGTACTTTGAATAGGAATATGAAATTGAAGAATAATTGATAACCCCAGCCAAGAAAGACTGCAAGTGAGCAAATTTATTACTGCCTTCGGCCGGGGTATTTGTTTTAACAGAAAGGCTCGATAAAGGGCCTGCACGTTGAATAGGAATATTAAATAGAAGAATAGTTGATAACCACAGCCAAGAAAGGTTACAAGTAGGTGTGTGTACATGTGGCTGATGTGTTCATTGAGTGTAAGATGAATAAGGTGAAAAATAAGAAAAGCTGCAAGTGTGCATATTACCCACTGCCTTCAGCCGGGGAAGTAGCTTCAACAAAAAGGTGTGATAAAGGGCCTTGACTTTGAATCATAATATGAAATTGAAGAATAATTGGTAACCCCAGCCAAGAAAGGCAGCAAGTGTGCAAATTTCCCACTGCCTTCGGTCGGGGTAGTAGCTACAACAAAAAGGCTCGATAAAGGGCCTTGACTTTTTAATCAGAATATGAAATTGAACAATAATTAATAACCCCAGTCAAGAAAGGCAGCAAGTGCGCAAATTTCCCACTGCCTTCGGCTGGGGTAGTAGCTACAACAAAAAGGCTCGATAAAGGGCCTTGACTTTGAATCAGAATATGAAATTGAAGAATAATTGATAACCCCAGCCAAAAAAAGGCAGCAAGTAGGTGTGTGCATGTGTGGATGATGTGTTGATTCAGTGGAAGATAAATAAGGTGAAAAATAAGAAAGTCTACAGACGCGCAAACTACCCACTGCCTTGTAAGGGAAGTGGGTGTTTCGTTTTCCAGTTCATTATACAGACATGGCGTTGGATTCCGCAGTGGTGCCTGCGAAACGGGTACCACATCTAAGAAGGCAAGCAAGTGCACAAAGTACACACACTGTGCAGTAGAAAGGACTCAATAAAGGACGCAAGTGTGCAAATTACCCACTGCCATTCACAGATAGTAGTTACAAGGAAGGCTCAATAAAGGGCCTGCACTTTGAATTTGAATTACAAGAAGAATAATTGATAACCGCAGCCAAGAAAGGCAGCAAGTGTGCAAATTTTCGACTGCCTTCGGCCGGGGTAGTTGTTACAACAAAAAGGCTTGATAAAGGACCTTGACTTTGAATAGGAATATGAAATAGAAGAATAGTTGATAGCCACAGCCAAGAAAGGCAGCAAGTAGGTGTGTGTACTGGTGGATGAAGTGTTGATTGAGTGGAAGATGAATAAGGTGAAAAATACGAAAGGCTGCAAGTGCGGAAATTTCCCTCTGCCTTCAGCCGGGGTAGTAGCTACAACAAAAATGCTTGATAAAGGGCCTTGACTTTGAATCAGAATATGAAATTCAAGAATATTTCATAACCCCAGCCAAGAAAGGCTGCAAATGAGCAAATTTCTTAATGCCTTTCGACCGGGGTAGTTGTTACAAGAAAAATGCTCGATGAAGGGCCTGCACTTTGTATAGGAATATTAAATAGAAGAATAGTTGATAACCACAGCTACCTACTGGCTTGTCAGTGAAGTTGATCATTGGATTTCCAGCTCATTATACAGATAGGGTGTCAGATTCAGCAGTGGGAGCCTGAGAAACGGGTACCATATCTAAGGAGGCAAGCAAGTGCACAAAGTACACACACTGTGCGGTAGAAAGGATGTAAGAAAGGACGCAAGAGTGCAAATCACCAACTGCCATTCACGGGTA
The DNA here is from genome assembly GCF_964263255.1 of Lissotriton vulgaris. NCBI lineage: Eukaryota > Metazoa > Chordata > Amphibia > Caudata > Salamandridae > Lissotriton > Lissotriton vulgaris. The sequence continues at coordinate 28,782 of NW_028251111.1, read as the reverse complement.
GTATTTACCAAGAAGACTCAACACTTTGAATTTGAATTGCAAGAAGAATAATTGATAACCCCAGCCAAGAAGAGCAGCAAGTGCGCAGATTTCCCACTGCCTTCGGCCGGGGGTAGCTATAACAAAAAGGCATGATAAAGGGCCTTGACTTGGAATCAGAATAAGAAATTGAAGAATAATTGGTAACCCCAGCCAAGAAAGGCTGGAAGTGTGCAAATTTGCCACTGCCTTCGGCCGGGGTAGTAGCTTCAACAAAAAGGCTCATTAAGGGGCCTTGACTTTGAATCAGAATATGAAATTGATCAATAATTGATAACCCCAGCCAAGAAGAGCAGCAAGTGCGCAGATTTCCCACTGCCTTCGGCTGGGGTAGCAGCTACAACAAAAAGGCTCGATAAAGGGACTTGACTTTGATTTAGAATATGAAATTAAAGACTAATTGAAAACCCCAGCCAAAAAAGGCAGCAAGTAGGTCTGTGCATATGTGGATGATGTGTTGATTGAGTGGAAGATAAATAAGGTGACAAATAAGAAAGTCTGCAGACGCGCAAACTACCCACTGCCTTGTAAGGGCAGTGGGTGTTTGGTTTTCCAGTTCATCATACATGGATTCCGCAGTGGGAGCCTGAGAAATGTTTACCGCATATAAGGAGGCAAGAAAGTGCACAAAGTACACACACTGTGCAGTAGAAAGGACGCAAGTGTGCAAATTACCCACTGCAATTCATGGTTAGTAGTTGTAAAGAAGGCTCAATAAAGGGGCTGCACTTTGACTTTGATTTACAAGAAGAATAATTGATAACCCCAGGCAGGAAAGGCAGCAAGTGTGCAGACGTCCCACTGCCTTCAGCAGGGGTAGTAGCTACAACAAAAAGGCTTGATAAAGGGCCTTGACAATTTATAAGAATAGTGCACAAAGCACGTGACACACTTCAAAAATGTGACACAGAAATTCATGCACGCTCAATTTATAAGAAAAGAGGCCTGGAAGGGCCCGTAACACAAAAGGAAATATTACGATCATGAACGCAAGATCAATAAGAATGGAGGCCTGGGAGGGCTTGTGACGCAGAAAAAAATACTATCATGCACGCATAATTAATAGGAATAGAGGCCAAAGCATGTGGCGTACTACAGAAATATGACACAAAAATTCAGGCACGCACAATTTATAAAATAAGAGTCCTAGAGGACCCTGTGACGTAGAAAGAAACATTTCCATTATGTACGCACAATTTAAAACCATTGAGGGCTACGAAGGCCACCTGATGCAGAAAAAACTACCATCATGCACGTACAATTCATAAGAATAGAGGCCAAAGTACGTGACACACTTCAAAAATAAGACACAGAAATTCATGCACGCTCAATTTATAAGAAAAAAGGCCTGGGAGGGCCCCGTAACACAAAAGGAAATATTACGATCATGAATGCAATATCAAAGAAAATAGAGGCCTGGGAGGGTCAGTGACGCAGAAAAAAATGCTATCATGCACGCACAATTAATAAGAATAGAGTTCTAAGCACGTGGCGTACTAAAGAAATATGACACAGAAATTCATGCATGTACAATTTATAAAAAAAGAGGCCAGGAGGACCCCGTGACGCAGAAAGAAAAATTTCCATTATGTACGCATAATTTAAAACCATTGAGGGCTGGGAGGGCCAAGTGATGCAGAAAAAAATACCATCATGCACGTACAATTTATAAGAACAGAGGCCAAAGCACATGACACACTTGACAAATATGACACAGAAATTCAGGCACACACAATTTATAAAAAAGAGGCCTAGGAGGGCCCCGTAACACAGAAGGAAATATTATGATCAACCATGTATGATCAGTAAGAATGAAGGTCTGGGAAGGCCACGTGAGGCAGCAATAAATGTTAAAAGTCATGGGAGAATTAGGAGGGAGGAAATACAATGAAGCACAAAGCATGTGGCACAGAACAATAAAGCAAAACTGAGCTGGAAGAGCCACATGACGCAGAAAAAAATAATACTATCATGCACGCACAATTTATAAGAATAAAGGCCATAGCATGTGGCGTACCATAGAAATATGACACAAAAATTCATGCACACACAAAAGATGCGTGGCTACTGGGCCTGGGTTAAGGATGGGATTGCCTGAGGGTAGGGCTGGGCCGCTGGGCCTGGCTTGGACTGGGCCTGGAGCGGAGGCTGATGATGTGATGGCTTCTCCTACCTTTGCTTCTGTCATCTCTTGTCTTGTCTTCAAAGGTTGGTGCTTTGGCTGGGCCTGGGGCTGGGCTCGGTGTGGCTGCCGCCACCACCGCGCCTATGGTGGCCTGTCTGGGGGGCAGCAGTAGTGACATCATGTTGAGTGTCACAAGTCCTCCTCCGTTCCAGCAAACAGTTCGTAGTACAATCAACAACAACAAGAGTCTGTCTGTCACCATAGCACAGGCAGGCAAAAGAGATTGTACTCACGTCAGTTCCATGCATTATATGGGAATTGCGGGGGCTGACCAATCAATGCCCAGGGTTGTCATTGGTAGCATTTTTGCACTCTACAAGAATGACAGCCTTGTGGGACCTCCTATTGGCTAATTTATTGGCTTCCAGGCTTAGTAATAGCAAGAAAGCAAGGTGGTGAAATCTGGGGAGTGTGGGCGGGCGTGCAGCATGCATTGCAAGTGTGAGTGTGTGCACCAACAATTAACAACAGAGAGAGACGGGGCAGGGTTATCATGTGCGCAGAGGCAGACCCAGAATCGGACCTTCAATGAGTGAACACTTGTAACCACTCTCGTAGCGCACGCTGTGCTCTGATTTGACACTGAGAGGGTGTGATGGCATCACGACACGGTATCTTCTTGTGGGCATCCGCCCAGGCTAGTAAATTGTGCACAAACACTACAATGTAGCCCAAAAACGAGCCCACCGCTATGCATGGGTTTTTCCGGCAGAAGTGGGGAAAAAATCGCCCAATTGTGCGGGAAATAGCACAATCTGGCAACCTTGTCTAGAAGGATGCGAGGTTACTTAAAAGTTTACTTGTACAAGAATGGGAGGTTACTTATAACTTAGGAGGACAGTCATTGGTTAACCAATATGTACAAGGGTTTCAGAGCTGTGATTGGTCAAACAGGATGTCAGATTGATAGATGGAGCACAGTGCCTTTTCTAAAAAATACATGTATGCGCACAGTGAGTGCGAACCATTGGGGTACACACCCAGACGGATGGGCAGATATGGCACCTACGCACACAACATCCACGAAATACGCAGACGCCACGCATGCACAAAGCTTGGGCAAAACTGTTGATAAAGTATTAGGAAACGTGATAAAATTAAGTGTTTATGTTTTTGAACAAGGACCTACAACATAAAAAAAATCAGTATGGAAAATCAACAAAACAATTTGGAAGACGTTTTCGAAATTAGTAACAGTGTCTTAGAAGAGCTAAACAAAAGTGCTGTTTTAGCATTGTGGTGAGTTATACATCAGTATGTTCTTATGTATGTATTGTTCTAAAACTGAAGGTGCTATATATTCAGCTAGACAATCTCTTTGTAGAAGTGTAAGCATTCAGTCGTTTTCCAAGTAGTCATGCACCAAAGTAGGACTTAGGGCATGGACTGCTTCAAATCATTATAGACTATGCATTCACTGTTCTATACACCAGCAAACCTGCCTTTTATATCTTTAAGTGCCCAGTGTGTATCAATACACTTTCACCAAACACTCTTACACTACTGTTTCAGTATTGTAGTGAACCATATAGCCGTATATGCTTATCTATACACTGTTGTAAAAGTAAAGCTGCTATACATTCAGCCACACACTCGCCTTGCAGAATAGTAATCATTCAGCCAGTACCAAAGTACTAATGGTGGAAAGTGCACCTTAGGGCATGGACTGCTTCAAACCCCTATAGACTATGCATGCAGTGTTCTATGCACCGACAAACTTGTCTTTTATGCCTTCAAATCCCCAGTCTGTATCCTTACACTTCCAGTAAACACTATCACACTTCTGTTTCAGTATTGTAGTGACCATACAGCACTATGTGCTTATCTGTACACTGTTATAAAAGAATCCACTCACTACATTAAAACACTAATTAGCAGATGTACAATAAGTGGTACATCCCCAGAGATAAGCCAGGTATTGTGTACTGTGACATCATCACCATGGATGCACTGTATTTACAATGTGGTGCACTATGGGGCAAAAACGGCACAGATATGTTGTGTATCTGTGCTGTGAAGGCGATGCATTACTTGACTTGGTTTGCAAGCGTAACGCAGCTCCAGCAATGCTCTTGGGGCCCTATGCTCACAATGCTGTGTCAATCATTACACCTGCTTTAAGCAGGTGCAGGGTTTTGACGCAGCATAAGCTCAAAAGTGACAAAATGAAAACTTATATATTTCACTCAGTCACTTTTAGGAGGCGTTGCTGCACCAGAACACCACCCGCGCAGGAAAGCCTCCTTCTGGCACAGGGCTTTACAATGTGATGCACCTTCCAGATGCATCACATTGTAAATACCACACACCATGGCACATCTTTTTCACCACCAGTGCGTCGCAACGGCTGTGGAAAAGAGGCACAAGGGGGTTGTAAATCCACCCCTAACGCATACAAATTCACCAAGGCAGTTTCACCAGCAGTGCAAATTGAAGCATAGACTTGTAACATATTTATGTGCATATGTTACATTCAAGTACTTCGGAGGTACTACTGTATACTATAGGTAAGCAACTTATAGATTTATGCTGTAGCACTTCCTTATAGTTCTGCACTTTCACATTCACCATACACTAGTAATGTATTCACTCACTCATTTATGAACTACACATTCATTCTGAGAAACATTTATAAGCTAACATAGAAATATAGTTCTTTCTTTGATCAGTGAAGATAGTTCTAAAAAGAACTGTTTTTTGTGTTTTTAGTTTTCTACCAAAAAAATTGAACTGGAACCCAAAAACTGTCCAACAGGAACAAAAGAATGAAAAAAAAACATAATGTCGAGGACAGAGATGCTCCTGCTTCCTGCGTTTTATCAGGTAGACACACTGTTCCCCATAACACAAAAATTCATCCCAATAAATGCATAGAATTTTAACTTCACCAAAATCAGGATCAATATGTGGGTGTGGACTGCTTGCTGAAAATGCTGCTAAAGCAGTTGATGTGCTTGGTGCAGCAGCAGGTGGGTTGTCCTGCAACCTCCGTGTTGCAGCTCGAGCAAAGTTGCTAGGGCACTAGATCTTGATCTGTCGCACCGTATTTGCTGTGCCAAAAGAGTATTTTTTGGATGGATCACCCCTTGAAAGAGTTGTTTGGCAAATTTTACAGCTTACTTTTGGAGCATTAACCTTTTTTTTACCCTTCAGAGAAAGTAAAAAACTTCCAAATAAGAGCTTCTTTCTTCTTCTTTTGAGGTTCTTCAGGAATGAAATCTCTGTCTGAAGAATGGCTGGAAGATGAGTCCATTGCTGTTATTATGGTGATCTTCCTTCTATTTGACAGGATTCTCAGAAGAGATGCTTCTTCTTAGAAAGTCAAAGTAGAATGATTAAAATGGGACGGGTCTTTCAACAGTTGGAATAGGAAGTGTTATGAACCAATTCAATCTCTTCTTTGAAAGTCACTTGACTTTGCGTATGCTTACAGTGTGCTTACGGTGCTCTTACGATGCGAGTATGGATGACGTTCCGCCGCATTTGTGTAATTGCTTTTAAAAGTAATATACGCTTATTAAAAGTTTAAAGAAAAAAATCATAATTATACTAGGTAATGTCTTATGTTAGTATGTACATTAAATACATTAATATATGTTTTTAAACAATTAAAAATGTTCGCGCCTTTCACGAACGGGGCGCCGTACATGACGTCACACGGAAGCCTTGATGCGACGCTTAACGTCAAAGCGTATTTGTAGCGTATGCGCGCTTACGCGCTGAGTACGATTAGCCATTCAAAGTATGGTGCGATTACCGTACGCGTACAGTACGATTACCCAAAAAAACAATGAAAAAGAAATTATATAGAATTCAATTTAAATATATTGGCAAAAAAAATTATTAAAAAAATATTTTTCAATTTAGTTTTGTTATTATTTTACATTAAGAATATAAAATATAACTTAAAAAATAAAATAAATATAAATATTTATAATAAAAATATAGGAAATTAGTATAAAAAGAAAGAAATATAATATTTAATACATTTAAAAATTATCATTTACAAAACCTTTAAAATTCACTGAAAAAAACATAGGTTTTACACATGTTATAGTTAGGAATTGGCATTTAAAAAACCTTGCAAATTCACTGAAAAAACCATAGGCTTCACACATGTTATAGTTAGGAATTAGCAATTAAAAAACCTTAGAAATTCAATGAAAAACCATAGTTTACACACACGTTATAGTTAGCTAGACATTTCACTCATACAAAACCTTTGAAATTCTCCTGTGAGAGTTAGTTCAGCTAACTATAACTCGCTCGCCCGCAATGCACTGCTCATGACGTCACATATTACATCACTCATGACATGGTCAGTGACATCACTCATGACATCACTCATGACATCTCAAATGACAACACTGATGACATCATCCATGTCATGCATCTTCCTACACCCTAACATAACTTTACATACACCCACTCTAAATTACAGACTCTCATTCTGAAACCATAGACACTCTAACACCAATAACTACACACCCACTCACTGATTCTTAGGTCTACACACACATCCACTCACTCACCGTACAGTCACTCATACTTATGGACACTCAGTACAGCACTATCATATCTTCTCATACACCTATATAGACACTCACACACCACCACTCATCCATAGAGGTACTCACACACCTAGTCAGTCATGCAAATAATTATTCACACTCCCATTTACTCACCTATACAGTTATACACACACCAGTTCACTTAGTCATACAAATACTAGCACATTTTTACGTTCTTATACAATGACTGATACAAGCAAACACTCATCCATGCAGCCACTATCACAATCACACACTCTCACTTTTAGCCATTTATATACTCTAACACACATATATACTGCCTTTCATATATGTAGTCACTTATACATGTACAAAAGAGATATACATTCACTCACTAACACACCCATACACCCACTCACCCACCCATACAGTCCCTTACAGATGCACACTTCAAACTATGCATCCAGTGAATCACCAACTCACACATCTATGCACAGAGTCACACACACCCCACCCACACAAACACTCAGGCACCCATACAGATACTCAGACAACCAATCAATAACTCATATAGACACTTATGTAGGTATTCACAAACCCATGCAGACTGTGATTTGCATGCTTATCAGAAGATAAAGGTACTGTGGGGCTAATATTACATTTTGCGGTCATAGCGATTTGGTGTCTCTTAGTAAGTACACTCTGTGGCAAATCATTTTTCTACTAAAACATCTCAACAGTGATTTATTGATAGACTGTGAATAGCATATTTTATGAAAAGCACATCATTTTCATAAGCGATTTACACGCTTACATTACTTGAGCATTCAGCTTTATTGAGTTTTGGCATATATCATTAAACGATGCAGAATGTAACGGCAGCACCTTTCTTCTTGGAGTCACCGGGTGATCTTCCAATTAGATGGAAGAAATGGAAGCGTGTTTTCGAGAGATATGCCAAAGTTTGTGGGACATCATTAAGTGCTGAAAGAAAGACTTCACTTCTTTTACACTGTTTGGGATCAAAAGGAAAGGAAGTGTTCAATCATTTACCAGAATTACCATCTTCTGAGGCTAATGCAGTGGTTCCCAAACTTTTTTGACCCATGGCTCCCTTGACCAAATTTTCTACCAGGGGGACAGGCAGCACACTATGCTAAGCACAGATTTTTAGCTTAAGTGTTTTAAGCAACGCCCTTTATTACATCGGCCACGCCCCTTTGAGACACCCCCCCAGTTTTTTTCATCCCACTTAAAGCCCTGCATTTACATAAATGTAGGAGTACTTCACCCATCATACTACTAGCTGCATGAGTTTGTGTTTTAAAAAGCGCCGCTGAAATAATGTGATATTGCTGAAGCTGCTTTTTTTGCAAAATTGAGGATGAGCTGCATAATTCACCATCTGCTGCATAGTCTGCAGATGTTAACAAAAACATTTTTTCTACCTCAAATGCCACTTCTAACTTGCTCCATCAATTTGCATTTTCCTGTAATTCCATTGCTCCCCATCCTTCAGCCTGAAACCTTGGAATGCAACTTAACTACATGATGATAATCAGGGCGAATAACTCAGCTACTACAGCCATCAGATTCCAATCACTTATAAGAAATATTGATTCCTACTTCTCGGATATTCTCAAATAATTATAGATCACTATTGAATTTAGTAAGCTGTCCTATCATAACAATTACTAGGAGGACTCCAGCAGCACCTTACTAGTCCCCTTTTAAAGGCATTCATTCTGATACAAGAATGCAGTATATGTTTCACATACACAAACCAAGGTTTTGGAAGAGACCCGATGCCTACTACAGGCTCTCATCCTACAATTCAAAACTTTACATGGGAAGGAACAACCATATATCTTTCAATTATGAACTCATCCCTAGTAACCAAACCCAACTCCTGTTACTTTAATGCACAACTTGAAACTGAAGGAAAAGCTTCAATTTCATCAAGCACAAGAAAATTACCAATTTATAAAAGTAACTAACAACCACCGAGTTTACCACTAACTGTGGGTTACGGAGTAGCATGCTAACCACCATAAAGTGCTTGAATGATTTTTCAAGGGTTTTGTTAGCGCATCATAAATGTACACACTACTGCTATACACTAGACATTACTCTTGCAAGCAATACGCTATTGGCTGTAAATAAGCCACACTATTTATCATTTAGGTTTTTACCTTTTGAATTGCTTAATGAATATTAAATGGGACAATATTAAGTGGCTGCATTTATTTACTTTTTAATAAAAATACTTGCTGAGGTGCACTGAAGTCACCATAAATAGAAATTCTACAGTCACTGCGGACATAAAATGATGACCTTATTGTATGTTAAGAAAACAGGAGTCCATGTTCTCGAAGTCAAGCACCTGGAAGAGACTGGCTATAGCCTGCGGCAATTGATTTGCAGGCACCACGGAGGGCCTGATTGGGATGCATGTTGAAGGTGGCATTTCTTTCAAACCCGCCACATCCTGCACGGCGCCGTGGCGCCCCTTGCTTCTCATCACAGCACACCGAGGTGCCGCGGCGCACGCTTTGGAAACCACTGGGCTAATGGGTTGAATGAATATGAAATTTGCATTTGTAAATTGGATAAATATTATTTGCCTAAGATAAGCACAATACTTGAAAGGTATCATTTTGGGAAACGCACGCAAAAAGATGGGGAAACCGTTGAAACACACATAACAGACTTAAGAAAGTTGGCTTCATCCTGTTAATATGACAATCAAACTGATGATCACAAACATGATCAATTTATGTTAGGCTGCAACATGGAAAAGGTGAGAGAGGAGTTGTGGCTTCGAGATGAGCCTACTCTAGAGGAGGTTCTTGGAGTTGCGAAGAGAATAGAACACTCGTTGAAGTGTGTTGATGTACTTGAGAATGGTGATGTAAAATAGGAAAAGGTTCATTCAGTTAAAAGTAAATTTCAATAATCTAATCCAGTTGTGGAAGATAAAACTAATAGAGAGGTTAAAAATGAAAGATTTAAAAATAAGGAGAAGTTTACCACATTGACATGTTTTAGATGCCATAATGTAGGGCATTTAGCTAATGATAGCAGATGTGCTGCGCTAAATCATATATGCTCCAAATGTAAGAAAAAAGGTTGCTTCTCTAAAACATGTAGGACGAAAATATCTCCCAGGGTGAAGAAAGTAGAGGTGTACGAAAGTAACTCAGAGTCTTCTCAGAACTACTTTGAGTGTGGGCAGATAGTTGTCCAGATTCAAGATATGTCCAAGAAGAGAAACTGTCCTTTTGACGACATACTCATTAAAGGTGAATCAAAGAGACTCCTTTTTGACTCTGGGGAAAAGATAACTAAAGTTTCTAATGAATTCTATAACTTAAAGCTGAAGAATAAAATCAAACTTGTTAAACCTGATATTATTCCATTAGCTTATGGAGGTGAACCAATTAAGCTTCATGGATACTTCATGGGTGTGATTGAGTACAAGGACAGAATGATTGCAGGGAAGATTTATATATCTAAGAAAGGAGATAGTTTAATAAGTTGGTCACATCAAGGAGATCTAGGTGTGTTTCTGGATCCCAATGCGGATCCTCCTATACAAATCAGGGAAAATGTTTCTGTAATTCAGAAATCTAGTTCTAGTTCAACACTTGAAAGTGATAGCAAGAAGGTTCTAGATTTGAAGCATGAACATACTTCCACACCTGTCTGTATCATGGGTAAGGAAAATGAATTTGTTTTAGTAAGTCATACTTAGTGAATTATAAAATCATTATTACAAGTATATAGTTATCCATACAGTCACTCACACAATCCTTGAGTCTTATGGATACTTATTTATATACAACAACTGACACATACACTGACTTTTATTTTTCTAGTTTGTTGGACAGGTACCATTGAGAAATATAATTGCTCATCACCACACCCTTAAAGAGATTCACTCACCCAAACTGTTAGAACATGTAATTTTAACTTCATATATCTACTGAATCAACTATTCACACATCTTTGGACAGTCACACACCCCCCAACGGACCACACACACTTTCACTCTCCCATACAAATACTCAGTTATCTAATCAATAACTAATATAGACTTTCACATAGCTAGTAATCAACTAGAGAACCAGTTTACACAACAACTGACAAAGTGGTACAGATATTCGCACAGTTTAGTCCCCATCCACTATATTTAGTGAGACACTATAAATTGGTCAAGTAAACAGTCAATTACACTGCTACTAAATCCTCCATCCAAATATTTATTTATATATATCCATTCATTCTTCAATGCAAATTGCTATATATATAATGCATATTTAAATAAAGAAGCAAACCAAATTCACTGGATGATGTCATCAGTGATGTCATTTGAGATGTCATCAGTGATGTCACTAACCATGTCATGAATGATCTAATATGTGACATCATCAGCAGTGCATTGCGGGTGCGCAAAATATAGTTAGTCCAACTAACTATATAGGAGCAATTTCAATGGTTTTGTATGAGTGAAATGTCCAGCAAACTATAACACCCCTACAACTTTTTTTGAGTGAATTTCAAAGTTTTTTTTAAAGCTAATTCCTAACTATATAAGGCCTGAAACCTATGGTTTTTTCAGTTAATATATATATATATATACATAATGTGATCAAGGTTACTAGTTAACCGAAACGCGCCATGCCTGAAATACCATTTCGTGTGAGCAAATAAATCTTCCCACTTGAAATTCACTTGCCGCTTTGGGGTCCTCCTTTCTGTTTGGTGTAAAACGCCGTGGTGAACAGAGATTGCAAGGATATATATATATATATATATATATTACCTACTGGCGGTCGCCAGTAGGTACATATAGTTAGGATTTTTTTCCTATGGGATTTTTGAAAATTCTATGTCGAATAACTTTGGCGTTTGTGGACGGAATTGGCTGAAATTTTCAGGAAAATGGTAAATTTCGTTTCTGAGCAGCCCTTGAAAATTTGGGGGGGTTTCGTCAAGGGGGGGCTGAGAAAAAAGGGGCGTCCCAAAACGCATTTTTAACATTGAGTTTTCCATAGGGCGGTTGGACTCACTTTTAGTTCGAACGGCTGAATGGATTTACACGAAACTTGGCAAAATTGTAGATATGGTTTGCCCGACGTGCCTTTGCTATGTCTCAATATATGTGCTCCAGTGGATTTTGAGAAATTAACGTTTTAAAAAACAGATATATCTGTGACAGCGCTCCGGTTAGCGCTCCGGTTCGCGTACCTGACGCGTAACGGAACTTCGCGAAGTGAAGCTGATTGGCTTTCCAATGTCTGTAAACATTCTAAACAGTCAAGAGTGGCCGCCATCTTGTGTCTCGGTAGGATCGAGACACAAGAGGTGGGAAAAACAAAGTGGGAAATGAGCATAAGGGGGCAGAGTACATCCTCCCTGACCCCCTAGGTTTGATGAGGGGGCTTTAAAAGGGCCTCGCGGGGTTAAAAAATAATAATTTTTATATCGTTTTCTTTGCGGGGGGAGCGCTCGGTACGTGCACTGGGAAGCGGTCCGGAAAGCGTAATATTGGGAAAATAGGATGAAAGAATGTTCAAATATTGCATGTTTATTGATTGTTATATATTTTTTTATTTTATTTAAGTACCAACATGAAGGTACCAATGCAGAGTCTAAAAATAAAAATACATTGTTTCCTTTGTAGATATCTTGCAGGTTGTTTCAGAAGTTATTGAGGTATATGGATTTCATAGCGTAGTCTGTCAGGAAAGCAGAAACACCATGGAGGCAGGAGATGATAAAGAGATGTTAAATACACATTGGAGATGATATAGTGGAAGAAATGAAGTAACTATGAGCAAACTTAAAGTTGCACAGTATATTTAAAGTCTGATTTTACATTAAAATCAATTTGCTACTAGTTTAAAAATACATATAAAAATTAATAATGTCTCAAACAATTTTTGAATTATTATATATAAATTTATTATTCTGATTTATTTTCAAAATTAAAAAGAACTTCTAATAATTCTTGGTCAGATTTTGACTCATTTTCAATTAAGAAATCCACAGCTTCAACACATTGCAGAAGTTCTATGTCCATTGATTGATCAAAGAATTCTGAATCATTTGCTGTGTCTTGGTTGCATTCTGCAACAATTTCCATGTTATTTTTCTGCTCTCCTTCCATTTTGTATGCTGTAAAATGAATTTTAAAAAAATATATCAGTACAGATAGGGCACTGTTGGGTTTAAGTACAGACAGGTAGTTTGGTTCTTTAAACAGTGATTTTTTCGTTGGGCAGTGTATGGTATCAAACTGGAAGTAGAAATATCAAAAAATTTATGAAATAAACTCTAAGTCAATTCTTAATTATGCAAGACAAGTCTAACTCCATCCATAACTAAAACAGAGAAGTCTATTTTATTCTATAAGTATTACAGAGGGATAGTATATAACTATCAGAAAATGTTTACCTAATTAACTTACAGTACAGAACATTTTTCAGTTTTTAAAATAACATCTTACCTTTCAAATAGAACTTTAAGTTATCAGTTGAAATGTACTTGATATGTACTTCAAGAAGTAGTAGTCAAAATGGCTGTGTTTCTCTCTCTTTCTTTATATATATTCAGGTACATAACCAATCAAATGTCATGAAATAATAGAAGATATTGAAAGTAGCATTTTGATTGGTTGTCAATTCTAACATTTCTAAAGTGTTTTGGTTAGGTAATTTACCTCAGGATATTTAAACAGGCTTACAGCATAATTTTCACAATGAAATTGCATCAAATTTGGGGAAATGGTAGGGACTGCTATGTAGTAGGGGCTATTCTATATTTGATAAAAGTGTCTGTAGTGGTTTTTCTGTAAATTACTTTCCCACCTTTTTTTATCGAGCGCTTACCGGTGCGCTCCCCGGTACGCGAACCGGCAGCATTACGGGAGTCCTCCATTTTGAGTATTGGTAGAATTGAGACACAAAATGGAGGACAAACAATTTTCGGAATGGGTAGAAGGGGGCACGGTAGACACTTTGTGACCCTCTAGGTTTTCGGAGGGAGGATTAGGATGCTGATACATGCAAAAATAAAGAATTTTTTTTTTTTAAAAATTCGCCGGGGGAGCGCCCGGTACGGGCACCAGTAAGCGAACCGGGGCGCGTACTTTAAAGAAAAAAAAAAGAATACATTTTACAGCTTTTGATATTTGCTATTAAAAAACCATTGAAATTCACTGAAAAAACCATAGGTTATAGACCATATATAGTTAGGAATTAGCATTTACAAAACCTTGAAAATTCAATGAAAAAACCATAGGTTATAGACCATATATAGTTAGGGATTAGCATTTTGAAAACCTGATTTTACTCGCACAAAACCATTGAAATTCGCATATATAGTTAAATGCACTAACTATATATCGCGCACCCGCAATCCACTGCTGATGATGTCACATATTACATCATTCATGACATGGTCAGTGACATCACTGATGACAACTCAAATGACATCACTGACAACATCACTAATGACAAATAAAATGACATCACTGATGACATCATCCAGTGACTGTATGTTTCTGTAAATTTAAAATATGTCTTACATATTGAAGAATGAGTGGATGTATAAGTGTCTGGATGAAGGATTTAGTAGATGCATGACAGACTGTATGAGAGAGTGTTTAAATGTGTCTCACTGAGTGCATGGGTTAGTGACTAAACTGTCTTAATTTGTGCATCATTATGTCTGTTGTTCTGTAAACTGCTGCATGTGTTGATCAGTAGCTATATGAGTAACTATATGGGTAATTGATTGGTTGCCCAAGTATTTGTATGGGAGAGTGAGTGTGTGTGTGTGGGTGGCTGGGAGGTGTGTGACTCTGTGCATAGATGTGTGAACAGTTGATTCACTAAATGTATGGGTTCAAAACTGCATGTGGAAACAGCTGTATAGGTGGTTGACTGTGTGCATGAGTGTATTGGTGAGTAAATGGATATCTCAGTGCTATATGTCAAAGTAAGTACATATGTAAAACACAGTGCATGTGAGAGTTGAGATATATAAATTACTGTGTATAATAGCTAGTGAATGTGTGAGTGGCTGCATGGATCATTGAAAACTTGTATCAGTGATTGTATAAGAGAGTAAATATGTGTTAGAATAAGTTTCAATAAGTAAGATGTGTATAACTGTATAGTTGAGGAAATGGAGGTGTGATTGATTCTTTGCATGATTGACTAGGTGTATGAGTAACTCTATGGATAAGTGACAATCTGTGAGTGTCTGTTTACACTGAGTGTATCTAAGGTTATATTAGAGTCTGAACAGATTCATTGTATTATCACATGAATTACGTCATCAGTGATGTTGTCAGTGATGTCATTTGAGTTGTCATCAGTGATGTCATCAGTGATGTCACTGACCATGTCATGAATGATGTAATATGTGACATCATCAGCAGTGGATTGCGGGTGCGCGATATATAGTTAGTGCATCTAACTATATATGCGAATTTCAATGGTTTTGTGCGAGTAAAATCAGGTTTTCAAAATGCTAATCCCTAACTATATATGGTCTATAACCTATGGTTTTTTCAGTGAATATATATATATATATATATATATATATATATATATATATATATATATATATATATATATATATATATATATATATATATATATATATATATATATATATATATATATATATATATATATATATATATATATATATATATATATATATATTGGCAAAGAGCTTTAGTTTCCCAAAGCAAAAAGGGGGTCGCACTCACCAAGGATGTTTGTTTCCATATATTTATTTCATATCTTATTCCATTGTCACGCTCCAAACAGACAGCAAACAAAAAAGCCGACGCGTTTCGCAGCAGCCGCTGCTTGATCACGGCATTGAATATATATATATATATATTACCTACTGGCGGTCGCCAGTAGGTAGTTATAGTTAGGATTTTTTTCAATGTTAAATCTCAAAATTCTATTTGGAATAACTTTGGCTCCAGTTGACGAATCTGCCTGAAAATTTCCTCAAAATGGCCTTGCGGCGCCCCGATCCTTCCCTGAAAGTTTGGGGGGGATTCGTCAAGCGGGGGCCGAGATAAAAGGGGGGTCCCAAAACGCGTTTTCTCCATGTTAATTTCCATAGGGCGGTCGATTTCACTTTTAGCCCGAACGGCTGAATGGATTTCCACCACATTTGGCAAAATTGTAGGGACTGGTAGCCCGATGTGCCTTTGCTATGTCTCGAAATATGTGCTCCAGTAGATTTTGAGTAATTTCGGTTCAAAAAAATATATATATCTATAGGCGCGCCCCGGTACGCGCCCCGGGGAGCGCTCCGGGCGCGTCACGCGAGGTGCGCACGGAAAGCTGATTGGTTCTCGGGTGTCTGTAAACATTCGAAACAGTCTGGTGCGGCCGCCATCTTGTGTCTCGGTAAAATTGAGACACAAGAGGTGGCTAAAACAAAGGGGGAAATGACTATAAGGCGTCAGGGATAGACCCCCTCTGACCCCCTAGGTTTGATGTGGGGGCAATAAAAGGGACCAGCGGGGCATTTAAAATATATATTTTTTCGTTTTGCGCGGGGGGGAGCGCTCGGTGCGCTCCCCGGTGCGCGTACCGGGGAGCGTACTATGAGGAAAAAAGAATGACATAGTTTTTAAAAAAGGAAGACTTTTTTTAGAAATTGGAGGTAGTTCTAAAAAGAACTTTTTTTTCTTCTTTTTGTTGTTTTATATTTTTTTGTGTTTTTTGAACATTTTGTACTTTTTATTGGCTTTTCAAAACAGTTTTATATTTTTTTTGTATTTTTTTAGGGGGAGAAACAAAAAAAAGGGAATTGAAACTGGCTCAACTGGAGCAAAAAAACAAAACCCCCCAAAAATTAGTTCTTTTTGGGGCACTTGTGATTGTCACCTGCAAGGACGATGAGCTTTACGCTCTGTTCACCATAGGCGATAATCTTGCCACATGCAGTACAAGTGATTTTGAAATCAGCAAATCTTGGCTGAATACAAGGCATCATCTCTGATGTTTCTGGTCCCGATGAAGTGGGTTCGTTTCTTTGGGAGGTGGTCCTTGAAGACTGGGGGAGGTTACTGGCAAGTTCCCTGAGCTCTGCACGAGAATAGTTGTTAGGGTGCTTTCGGGTCATATGACGAATCATGGTATAGTTACCAAATGAATATTTTTTGTTTGGGTTGCCCCTTGAGAGTTCTTCATTGCAGATTAGGCAAGTTACCTTGGCCGCATTCACTTTTTTCTTGCCCTCTGGGAGTGAAAAAAACTCCCATACAATGTGTGGCTTGGGCTTGTATGGGGTATTTTCTTCAGGCAGCCATCTTCTCCTCCCCTCCTCCTCTTCCTCTTCCTCTTCCTCCTCCTCCTCTTCTTGACCACCAATATAATCTTGAGCTGGTCCTGTTGGTGGTGGTGGTGGTGGGGCAGATGCACCAGCTGCTGCTGCTACTGAAGCCATTATAAAGATCAAAAAGGTACAGAGATGTACAAACAGGTCTTCCTCAGTCAAAGGACAAAGTCAGAATAAGGAAAAAAGGTGGGGTCTTTCATCATTTGGAAAAAAAACTGTCCTGAACCAATGAGAAGTGTTATTTTCAGGTCACAAGACCAGGGGCTTCATCATTATGAAACCAAAACTATTATGAACCAATGAAAAGTGTTATTTTCAGGTCACATGACCCGACGAGCTTACGCTACGCGCCCCGGGGCGCGCTCCGGGTCGCGTAGCGTAAGCGCGTCGGATGTTTACGTTGCGCGATCGTATTCGCTCGAGTACTTCCGGGTGCGCTTACGCCGTGCGTATCACGCGGACGCGGCTACGCAATACGTCACGATCATGTTTTCGTTCGCGATATTGGCGCTCACGGGACGCTCCCCAGAGCGCGCCCCGGGGTGCTTTATAGAAGTACGCTTTCCGGGGCGCTCCCTGGGGCGCGCACCGGGAGCGCTCCAAAAAAAAATTATAAAAAAAATAAAAATGGGATAATTGTAGGGACAGGTAGCCCTATTCTGAAGTGGTTTTTACAAAAATTAACTTTGGAAAAATATGTGATGTCACTGACCATGTCATGAGTGATGTAATATGTGACGTCATCAGCAGTGCATTGCAGGCGCGCAAGTTATAGTGAGTCCAGTCAGTAAAATTTCCAGCTAACCATAACTGATGTGAAACCTATGTTTTTTTTAGTGAATTTAATAGGTTTTTTAAATGCTAATTCCTAACTATAACTGGTGTGAAACCTATGGTTTTTTCAGTGAATTTCATTGGTTTTTTAAATGCTAATTCCTAACTATAACTGGTGTGAAACCTATGGTTTTTTCAGTGAATATATATATATATATATATATATATATATATATATATATATATATATATATATATATATATATATATATATATACATATATACAGTAGAGAAAGAAAGCACAACGAGGGTTGAAGCAATAATTTTGCACCTGTCACTTAAAGTGGCTTAACAGTATGGTGATGGTGCTAAAAAAACAGTAAGTGACCCCTCTCCACTTCCTATTAGGTTGACAACTAAAAACAATCACAAAAAGGAATGGAATCCGCACATATCAATTATAATTCTTGTTTAAAGTTAATTAGAGCATCAGGTGTCTATGATGATTGGAAGAAAATGCCAGGTCCAGAGTTTTCTTGGCATCTCAAATGTTTTTCTTTTTTGATAAATATGTTCAGTTGTTAAAATCCAATATTCAAAAATTAATTTAACCAATGCGTTTTATCTCAGAAGAGACTTTTTCAGGGCAAAGGGAAACATATATACATACCATTTAAAATCTGTACATATATACATATAAACAAACAAACACAATGCTATTTAGTGCCTCTTTCCGAGCTTAATTGTTATCGAGTTAGCTAATGTAAATATAAAAAAAATCCTAATGGGGAATCCTCTGTTGACAGTGGTCACCATTCCCAAGACTGAGGCAGTAGAGCGCAGAGCAGAGCACGGAGCGCAGAGCATCGAAGGAACGAGAGGAGGGCGAGAGGAAAGCATCCTTACCGTCTCCACCGTCTCCACCGTCTCCACCGACTACACCGGCTAGGTTTCTGCTGAACCTTGCTGAACCTTGCTGAACCCTGTTCCCCCCCCCCCTGCGTAGTGAGGTGTTGAAACGCGGGGAAGAGTGCGGGAGGCCGTCAGAAATCAGAGCCGGAGCTCTCGGTGCTCGCAGCTGCACCGGGAGAAAAGCGGGAGCCGCCCGGTAGCGGCGGGGGCCGCTGCAGAGCTCCTTTTCTGCAAAGGCTCACTCCAGGCGCTGGGACAGCGGGAGCGGGAGCGGACCCCGGAAAAAAAAAAAACTTTGCAAATTTTACTGAGACAGAGACACTCAAGTGGTTTGCCTGCTTGTCTGTAAGGGGTGGAGCAACTACTGGAGAGCCAGCACCTGAGCAAGCAGCAGCAGCATCAGTTGATCGGCGCGAAAGCTGAAAATTTTGTCATTTTGCCATCAATCCACCGCAGCTATACCATCACGCTCAAAGGCCACAAAAGTCGCAAAGGCAAAGGGAAAGACAAAGGTGGCGGCTGCACTTGGGTCGAGCAGCTCGGGCTCGCATGGAGATGTGAACTGTGAAGCGGCAAGCGGCAAAGCGGCAAAGCAAGCATCGCAATGGTGAGTGAAACCAGCAAGGGTGCCTAGGGGGTGATCATGTCGCTGTTACAGCTGTCCCCCGCCCGCCCGCACGCTCCACAGCCAGCAGCTCACCCCACGGCCAAGTATTGTGCATTGGGGTGGCAAGACACCACTCTCCCATAGGGGCTTTGGACTTCAGCAGGAAAGGGGCTGTGTCAGCTCTGACCAGGGTTAGAGCACTGAAGTACAGGAGGCCGGCCTAGAACTATATACCTACCTAAAGTGGAGGTTGCGGCGCAGAGCCTGCGGGGTCCCTGACCCTGCCCTTGCCAGAACCTGTACCTACCGACGTTTGGATAATATCTTACTTCTCGTTACCGCTCCGCACCCTCCCTGACGGCAGCCGCCCTTCCTGCGAGGGGTAGACGGGCTTGGGAGCACGCTGAGGAGCTGGCGTGGAGTCAGCGCAGGTCGCAGGGTAAGGCAAGGCGACATGAGATCAGGGCGAGTTCGTGGATGCCCTACTAGTAAAGGAGGGACAAACAATCGATCAAACAAACGAAAAAGATCTGCGAAGGCAGGCGAGGGGGCAAGGGAAGATCAAACAAGAAAATCCAGGCAATTAACTCAGGCTCACTAATTGACATAGCAATCAACAAACTTGATTTTATCTGTGCGAGCAGTGACCAACCGGCAAATAGAGAGAAGAGCAGTAAA
Source organism: Lissotriton vulgaris (assembly GCF_964263255.1). Lineage (NCBI taxonomy): Eukaryota > Metazoa > Chordata > Amphibia > Caudata > Salamandridae > Lissotriton > Lissotriton vulgaris. The sequence continues at coordinate 8,692 of NW_028251111.1, read as the reverse complement.
ACAACAAAATCCAACCTTGCAATGCTCCAACCTAAAAAACACGGGGGACACATCACCCTCCAACACCAATGAATCTTCAGGCCTTCAGGAACCAATTGAACCTTCCCAGACTTGTCAGTTAGTGTCTGTGCACAATACAGGTTCAGCAACCAACGACAAAAGTCAGAGAAGCCCTATCTCTACAGCCAGACAATCACTACAAGTGACATCAACCCCTCAGGGTGAAAACAATTTCACAATGGCTGCTACAACTAAAGGGCCAATGTCCGGTACGGAAATCGTTTTAGAACCAAACCTCATTCAAGTGCACAGAGCAATTGACAATAATATAAGCCGGCCTACACGCATGTCACCCAAATGCCTTACAGACCCCGGCAAAACTGCTAGCAATAAACTATGTGAGAGGATAGCATCTGGCAAGGGCAGCGATGCCGACAAACCTCCCCATCGCATTACGAACTGCACATCCAAAATCCAAGCACCAAACAAAGACCCCATAAACCACAACGGGGCAAGTGGAAAAGACGCAAAGGAGTGTTGGGAAGAGAATGTCTCAACTCTTGGGAATCCAACTTTAACACATTCCGAACGTACAACTGACCACAACAGCACGATGAGGCCAGGGAAGGATACAGCAGACTCACACAGGCCACCAACCTCGCCCCTAGATGTGATAGAAATATCCTCATACCTGGGCAAGGAAGAGTGGGAAGACCTCGTAGAAGCATACACCCAAGACAAAAGCAGCAGTGAAACAAGCATGAACACGTCCTTATCAATCATCATAAATGATGCCTCATTGGATCACCCAGTAATGGGCATGGGGACTCCAGAGGTGGCCCAAAAAAGCCCCTCGTCTGAGGATAATCAGGTCAATACCTTGAATCAAACCAATCAGGGAAACGCGTGGAGTAGTCTGCTCAAAACAACACAACTCCTGGTAGATGCCCTCAATTACCATCTGACAAAATGGACATCCAACTATCGCTACTTGATACATTGGCTGTATTTGTGGTGGCCATTGATGGGAAGTTGGGCACGCTTAATACGCTTCTTCAGAATAAATCGCCATTGACAGACCAAGCATCTGGGTCTCATAATGAAGGATGCGGATGCGGCCCAATAATCGACAAGTTGTCGAGTCTACCAACAATAATGAGCGATTTGTGTACAGAACTTAGAAGAACACCCAAGTGCAGGCAAAGTAACTCCTGTACCAGCCCTGTCGTGGCGGTGACAAACCATCCAATGACCAAAGAAGCGCTGGGGAGCAAGGGACAAATCAACCCTATTCCAAGGACCCTCACACCCATAAAACCACCAACTCCAGTGGTCAGTGATACAGGAAACACAGAACCTCAATTCCCCGATAATACGGAGGAAGAAACAACAAACTTAAAAATTAACGCCAAACAAAGACGAGCAAAAAAACGCAAAGGCAGGAAACATAAAATTGATTTGCAACGTAACGGATTCCAACAACTTTTTGGGAACATACCGAATAGGGAACAAAGCATAGCACACCCTGAGGGTGCCACGTACCCACCAGAATCTGATGAAGTCATCGGCACACCTGAGTCCCCGATCAAGGCAACAATCACTAAAGGGCTGGGGGGCAACAGCAAAACAAAAACAAATCTGGAACTACATAGCACCTGCACTCAAAAAGAACCCGGAAGAGGAACACAAAATTCATGTCTCCAATTCGATGAAACTAGTAACATAACCCCTGCCTCCTGTGCGAAACAAGCACAAACAAGCAGCATGCAGCCTAGCTCGGCCCGCCAGCAAATAAAAAATCATGGACCCATTAAGGGAACACAGCTTGGGATCAATCGAGGACCGGCTAGTGCTGAGACAGGCAATCAGCTGCTAGAAAGCTTTCCAGCTATGACTTTGGAAGGTGCACTAACAACAAGAAGAGAAGCAGACTCAGCTATTATGGGGACATCGGGCCCCACGTGCAACATCTCTAGACCTTGTGAAATTCCCCATCTAGACGGGTCAGTAATAAGGAACCATCACATCTCTGGCCAAGAACTAAGAATAACTACAAGTAGCACAAATGACGTCAAAACCACTGCAGCACGACTAGTAGAGGTTAAGCGACGGTCCGACGAACGATCACATGCTGAACCGTTCACACCAAATGAACATATACATGGCCGACGGTTAAGAGTCACTGCACCCACCGCCAGCCAACTGGAAACAACTTCAACACGACGAGTAGAAGTTATGGGGCCTAGTCAACCAATAATAAAGAGTGCAATAGCAGGAGAACGAAAAAACTCAACAGGCGTTGTCTGGTTTAACCCGGACTACACATCGCAAGGAAGACACGACACTCTCAACAGAGGTAACATCTTAAGGCTGCTATCCCACATTCCATCCTTGACAGAATTAAAAAGCTCTGACCTGGAATCCATCGAATTTGTAGCCGATGAGGCTACAGGCAAAGAAAAAACAAAAGCAACCTGGAGAACCCTGGCAATTTCACAAAAAATCATTGCTGAGGCTGACATCTTTGAAAGCTGGGGGATCACAATAGAACCTTATGTCAAACCAAGGTACCCTGACATTCTTGTCCCGGTGGAAAAAGCGGCAGTTCCAGCTATCATGAAAACTCAAAAAAACTCGGTCCTCAGAGGAGCGGTAGGACCAGGGAGCAACAAAATTGATCTGCACATCAATAGCACCGGAGCCACTGCAGATGAACACACAAATGTTTGACTCAGGATGGATTGCTAGAACACTAAACAACAACGAATGACAAATTGGCCACAAGCCAAAGGAAGACGTTTACGGCTCATTAAAAATATGCTCATGGAACATCAATGGCCTAGCTTCCAAAATAACTGACTCAGATTTCATGAATTACATCAGAAAATTTGATATAGTGGCACTCCAAGAGACATGGCTCGTAGACCCCCCTAACCTCCATGGTTACTTACGTTTTTACGCAGCTGCAAGTAGGACGGCTAAATATGGGCATTCCAAAGGCGGCCTAGTAACCTATATACTGGTTACAAGTGTACTGACAGCAATAGAAGATGGACCATCCTCTACAGCCGCCCTGGCTGTAAAAATCCGCTTGCCACAACTCAAACAAGGCATTACTGAAACCGATTTCCTTCTAATAAATGCATACATGAACCCAAGAAGGAAAGGGAAAGCAACTAAAGACCTCTGTAGCTTTATGGAGACACATATAAGGGAAAGATCTACACCAAATGTTGTTCTTACCGGGGATTTTAACCTTAACCTCATGGGCGAAACACAGGAAGATGAACAACTAATACAAAACGCAATTTAGGACATCCCAACACAAGCAACCTCACAGTTATTAAAAAAACACAACTAGGTAACAAGACACTAGAGGATCTGGAAAACTTTAACATTAGGGCCCTCAACGGTAGGACCTCTGGAGATAATCCCCCAGTCGCAACCTTTCACTCAATAAAAACAAGCAGTATTCTAGACTATACTTTTATATCATTACCCCTTTTCCAGTCCTTAACATCATACCGGATTGGCTGTAGCGGGGAAAGTGATCACTGTCCCCAAGAAATTATCATCAAGATCATAAAAGCCGAACTTTGAGCGATCTAAAGCGCCTATAGAGTCAATCCAAACCATCAACTTTAAAAAAATCAAATAATCATCAGCAATAGATAGAACGCTAGTGGAAAGGGCAAAACAGCACTTCGAGAGTCGCTCTGGGGATAGTGAAATAACAAAATGGGAACATTTTACAAGTACCATGTCTATGTATGCTACAAGACCCAAATTTCAGTCACAATTGGGGGACGCAAATTTCTGCAAATTCTCTCGAAAAGACCAAGGGAAAATTAAAGACATAAAGGCTCTAATCTACCGTACAATGAGAGAACTCCAACGGAAACCCATTGATACCGTAAAGCAAAACCATCTACGAGAATTAAAATCAACACTAAAAAAACTAAAATGGGAAGCAAACAAATCAGCCGAGGACAATTTATGGGCGAGACTTCACTCCGATATCAAACGGAACGATGGAGCAAGATTCTGGAAATCAATAAATGCATTCATAAGACCCGCGCACCACAGGGTTTCTTCAAACTTCTCAGAGGAAATCTGGGCTAGCTTTCTCGGCACCCATTTTAGTCAGACTGAAGGGAATAACCAACATTATGAGCCTGTCATTTATAAAAATTATACATCAATTACTGACAAAAGGCCAACAGAATGCTTTACTCCAAATTACATTGTGAACTTGCCGAACTTACAAAGCACCATCCAGCGCCAAATCAAAAAAGGAAGAAAGGAGGGAGCGCCAGGGCCAAATGGCATACCTCCTATTCTCTACCAGGCTGGGCAGCAGCCCTGGAACCCCTCTTTCTGGAAATACGACAATTCAACACCATTCCAAGGTCCTGGAGGGGCTCTATCATCTCCCCAATCTATAAGGCAGGAGATAAGGCTTCCCCACATAACTACCGGCTGGTGGCTTTAATTGATAACGAGGCAAAATACTTTGCAGGTATCCTACTTGAAGAGCTGATAGCCTGGGCTACAGAGAGATCCCTAATCCCTGCCAATCAGACAGGCTTCGCTAAGTCAGTGGGCACGATGACGAACATCCTGAGCATGGGTATGCTCATAGACAAAGCAGAATCTAACAAAATGCCCATTCATTTCTGCTTCATCGACTACAAGGCCGCTTTCGATAACATAAATCGGAAGCTTTTGTGGTCTATATTGAACGACTGGGGGATCTCGAGACCCCTGTTGGACCTGCTCATCAACCTGCACACAGAGACCTGGGTACAGATAAAAATAGGGGACGGATCTGCCTTGTCAAGGCCCATACAGACCAATAAGGGCCTAAAGCAAGGCTGCGTCCTGGCCCCCACGCTTTTTAACCTATTCCTAGGTGACCTTGTCCCAATACTAAATGGCTGCAATTCCCACGCCCCTAAACTAGGAGGGCTCCAGCTACCTTGTCTACTATACGCAGACGATATTGTCTTAATAAGTCACACTAAGGTAGGACTTCAACATCTTTTAGACGCAACACAAAGGTACTCAAGTGAGAACGATCTTACAATTAATCTAGGGAAAACCCAAACAATGACCATTAGCAGGAAAAAAAGGAAACCAACATCATGGCATTGGAACACGACAAGAATCGAAGAAACCCCAACATACAAATATCTAGGAGTGAAGATCGACAACGGTGGGCAGTTCTCGGTTCAGAGAACAAGCATACGAGGGAAAGGTCTTTCGTTAGCGATTTCGTTGAAGGCGCTAAATCACAAACTCTCCGGCCCATCCCTCTTACCCCTAACGCAAGTAATTTGTGCTAAACTTCTTCCAACAATTACTTACGGGAGTGAGGCACTCAGAGGAAGGGATGCTAAGATCCTTGACAATACTATAACAGCAGCTTACAGAATCATTTTCAGTCTACCCAAGCAAACCTCACCTGCTCAAATCAGGCTCGAATTCGGCATCGACCAACAGTTCCTGGCAAGGCAGGGAGCCTACGTGATAGCCTGGGACAAAGTGAGGAAATCAAAACAAGGAACCCTGAATGAACACCTGTGGAAGGAGTTAGAACAGCATCCTTCCTCAGCAGCAGCTAAGTACCTCACGGGCAGCCTGACGAATACAGGTCTAGAACAGCTCTGGAACACTCCAACAAGCCATACAAATTTAAAAAAACTGGTAAAAAAATCAATCAAATTACAATCATGGTTGCAAGACAAGGAAACCCTCTCGAAGAGAACACATGGCTGGTTGACTCTGAATTCGTACACAACCAAAGCACAACAGCGCTATCTGGCCGAGGGTTGCTCCAAAAGTGTCAAGATGTGCTTTCTAAGGCACAGGTTGGGCCTGCTACCTTGTACTCAAAATCTCCCACGCTGGCTCAAAATCAAAGCTGACCCCCTTTGTCGGCTTGGCACAAGAGGACATGCTGCACTTGATATGCTCTTGTGAAAAACTACGGGACGAACGGAAACGCTGGCTAAAACACCACTTCAATCGGCAAGGGATCCGCACTAGAAGGGCGGCGGTCCTTGCATGTTTTCATCCTAATGACCCTGGCTTGAACTGCAGCTTTATAAAATTTCTGAAGGCAGTTGAAAAAAAGATGCCAAAAAACCCAATCCATGACTGCCCCAATTCAACCGACTTGACATCACTTCGCCGACTGTTTACTGACTTTATGAGCTCATGAGGACACTGAGCAATAACTTACAAATATTAAGTCCAAATACGAGCACATCGGTCATAAGGAAATGTGAACATTTTAAATTTTAAATTCTGAGTCTTTTAAAGCTGTAGTTTTATCTTTTCTGTTCTTAATTCATTTTTATATTGCAATGGTTTTAAGTAACTATGCTAAATAAAGATTACTTACTTACTTACTTACTTACTAATAGCATGATCATAACAAACAGTTATAAAATAACAGATTATTTTGCATTGTATTCACCCATTGTTTGACTAAATAGCTAAAGGAATAATTGTTAAACCCAAGCTGGTCAATAGTTATTGGTCTACAGTGCAACTTACAATAAATGTTGTTAGTATTATGGAAGTAGTTGATGGTACCCTACTGTACATAAGATCTGGCAGTGACTGGGAAGTATTACTATCTTACAAGTTTTATTTTTAGGCTATTGCTTTTGTAGGTTATGTGTAAGATTGTTGGGACAAAATTGAGTCATTCAAAGTAAAGGCAACAAATGGCCAATATGGCTGTTCCATAAATATTTTCTTTGTTCTTTGGTGAGAGGTAGCATAACTTCTTTTTTTAGATACCTTTATTACATTTTTACATTTTACTCCCTCCTCCGGGACCCCATCCCACCCCCACACGAAAATGACTATACATTAGAGTAGGAAATCTGTAAAACGCTGGGATAAAACAGAGAATTTTACAAATCACCTTAAATAACAATACCTTACTATGAATTATATAAATTGTTTAAATACAGTACATGTTCAATCATCTGATTCTCTTCTTCTATAGAAAAAGGTCAATAAATAATTTGATAATACAGATATCTACCAAAATTCCTTATAAAAAACGTTTTATAATTCCATTAGGTAATTCATACAGGTACATGTGCCTTTTAACCCTTCTTTTAGTTCTACCCAGGTAGCAAGGGCCTTTTGTTTGTCCCTATGACCCTTGCACACATATATGGATTTGTTCTCAATTATAGGCTGCTAACAGTCGAGCCAGCCACTGCCGGAAGGGGGGGTTAGGATCTAACCATGCTGATGAAATACATAGCCTAAAGATGGTCATAGCAATACTCGCCAACCTCCCTTCCTCCTCAAACCTGCCATTCTCTTGGATTCTCAATAGAATTATCACCAGAGTCATGACTATTTCCAGCTTCAGTTTGTTCCTTGAAAATTCTTCGATTTGGCTAAGGGCATTTCATGTTGGGCATTTCATGTTACAGTGAGGTCATTTCATGTTACAAATACATGAACTATATTGGCTTGTTTAATGAGCAGTGTGGGCATCGGGTCCCCTTCCCTTCTCCCCACTTTGCAATTCAGTCTGGTGTGTAATATTGGAAGAAACACATTTTATATAACTGAACCTGTAACTTGGCAGACTTCAAGACATAATGAGCCATTAAGAAAGCTTGTTGACATGCATTATCTGTGATATATAGCCTGATTTCACATTTTTCCAAGATGTTGGCCAGATCATCTGTCTTTATTAAATTAAACAAATTGTATACAGTACCAATACGGGGGAGCATTTCCTACAATATTTTTTCTAATAACTCATTCTTGGTCATTCCACCTATCCCTTTCCCCTTTTTCAAAAGGAAATCCCTTATTTGGAGAAACATTGACAAACTCTCTATGGGTGAGATTAAACTTCCCTTTAAGCTCTTCAAAAGATATAAAACCCAGGGATGTGTAAAAACAACCTATTTTATCATACAATAATCGTCAAAGATCCCAGGAAGATTCTTTTTAACCTGGAGTGGCGTATAAAAATGTCATTTTCCTAGCCCTAGCAATCTTTGGATAGGGCCCAGGTTTGGAAAGCAGTCAGCCGGCACCATAGAGATCCCCAAGCATCTGCTCTAATCAATATTTCATGTAAACCTTCTTCACATGAATTACTGCGTTCCCCCCCGGAGGATCCCTAAGTAATATTGAATAATGCACCAGACATGTGGTCCAATAATATAACCTCAGGTTGGGAAGGACCCGCCCTCCACACTCTCTTGGAAGTGTTAAAAGCTTAACTGATGTCGTTGGTTTAGAAAATGACCAGATAAATTGCGAAATTAAATTCTCAAACTTTGTGAATGAAAAATTTGGGGAAATTAGTGGTATGGCTCTTATTAGATATAACATTTTGTGAAGTTTATCATTTTGATTAAATTGCATCAACCCATCACTATTAAGTGTAGATTATCCAACTTTCATGGTACATTTTTAGTTTTCTCTGCTACTGGATTTAGGTTCTCATTTACCAGAGCATCAAGATTGACCCTGATTGTGACCCCCAGATATGATGCACCCTCCTCCACTCTAATACCATTCATTACAGCATGTTCAGTGACAATGATCTGTGTTTTTCCCTTATTTAGGGAATACTCGGAGAGTCCCCCAACGATCAGTGCTTCTTCATCTTTTTTTTTCACGGCGGCCTCAGAGTTAGATT